>NC_092008.1:1756870-1814202 GCF_044704955.1 Pristiophorus japonicus | reverse complement strand
CCCCTCGCTCCCCACCCCCCTCGCTCCCCCACCCCCCCCTCGCTCCCCACCCCCCTCGCTCCCCACCCCCCTCGCTCCCCACCCTCACCCCCTCGCTCCCCACCCCCCTCGCTCCCCACCCCCCTCGCTCCCCACCCCCCTCGCTCCCCACCCCCCTCGCTCCCCACACCCCCTCGCTCCCCTCACCCCCCTCGCTCTCCACACCCCCTCGCTCTCCACACCCCCTCGCTCCCCTCACCCCCCTCGCTCCCCTCACCCCCCTCGCTCCCCACCCCCTCGCTCTCCACACCCCCTCGCTCCCCTCACCCCCCTCGCTCCCCTCACCCCCCTCGCTCCCCTCACCCCCCTCGCTCTCCACACCCCCTCGCTCTCCACCCCCGTCGCTCCCCACCCCCCTCGCTCTCCACACCCCCTCGCTCCCCACCCCCCTCGCTCTCTCCACCCCCGTCGCTCCCCACCCCCCCGTCGCTCCCCACCCCCCCTCGCTCCCCTCACCCCCCTCGCTCCCCACCCCCCCTCGCTCCCCTCTCACCCCCTCGCTCCCCTCTCACCCCCTCGCTCCCCTCACCCCCCTCGCTCCCCACCCCCCCTCGCTCCCCTCTCACCCCCTCGCTCCCCTCTCACCCCCTCGCTCCCCTCACCCCCCTCGCTCTCCACCCCCCTCGCTCTCCACCCCCCTCGCTCTCCACCCCCCTCGCTCTCCACCCCCCTCGCTCCCCACCCCCCCTCGCTCCCCTCACCCCCCTCGCTCCCCACCCCCCCTCGCTCCCCTCACCCCCCCTCGCTCTCCACACCCCCTCGCTCCCCTCACCCCCTCGCTCTCCACCCCCCTCGCTCCCCTCACCCCCTCGCTCCCCTCACCCCCCTCGCTCTCCACCCCCCTCGCTCTCCACCCCCCTCGCTCTCTCCACCCCCGTCGCTCCCCACCCCCCTCGCTCTCCACCCCCCTCGCTCTCCACCCCCCTCGCTCTCTCCACCCCCGTCGCTCCCCACCCCACCTCGCTCCCCTCCCACCCCCCTCGCTCCCCTCCCACCCCCCTCGCTCCCCTCCCACCCCCCCTCGCTCCCCTCCCGCTCCCCACACCCCCTTGCTCCCCTCACCCCCCTCGCTCCCCACACCCCCTCGCTCCCCTCACCCCCCCCGCTCCCCTCACCCACCTCGCTCCCCTCACCCACCTCGCTCCCCTCACCCACCTCGCTCCTCTTCCCCCTCCCCGCTCCCTCACCCCCCCTCGCTCCCTCTCTCCCCCTCGCCCCTCGCTCCCCCTCGCCCCTCGCTCCCTCTCTCCCCCTCGCCCCTCGCTCCCTATCTTTCCCCCCCTCGCTCCCTATCTTTCCCCCCCTCACTCCCTCTCTCCCCCTCGCTCCCTCTCACCCCCTCGCTCCCTCTCACCCCCTCGCTCCCTCTCACCCCCTCGCTCCCTCTCTCCCCCTCGCTCCCTCTCTCCCCCTCGCCCCTCGCTCCCTCTCTCCTCTCCCCCTCGCTCCTCTCCCCCTCCCTCGCTCCCTCTCTCCCCCTTGCCACTCGCACCATCCCCCCCCCTCACCCCTCGCTCCCCTCCCCCCCCCCCCCCCCCCGCCTTCTCACCCCTCGCTCCCTCTCCCTCCTCCCCCTCCCACCGCCAAAACGTTGGTACAAGATGCTCGGGTGATGGCGTTGCTTGTAGCCGATGACCTTTCACCTCCGGCGCCTGCTTTGAAATTGGCCAAGGGCTTGTGAGCCGGCACGCCCGCTCCATCCAGCGGCTGTTATTGGTGGTTGGGATCGGTAGTTACTGTGCTGGTAATCCAGGGGGGCCTGGACTAATTATCCGGGGGGGTGAGCTCAAACCCTCCCACGGCAGACGGGGAATTTACATCACACGGGATACACGGCCCAGAAACAGGCCCTTCGGCCCAACCAGTCCGAGCCTCCTCCCGTCTTTTCCCCATCTAACCCTCTATCCCCTTATTCCCCATATGCTTGTCCAGCTCCCCGTTAAATGCATCGATACTATTCGCATCGACCCCTCCCTGTGGCAGCGAGTTCCACATTCTCACCCCTCTCTGGATAAAGAAGTTTCTCCTGAATTCCCCGTTGGGTTTCTTGGTGACTATCTCATATTTAAGTGTCAGCTGTGGCTCAGTGGGTAGCAACTCTCCTTCGAGTCAGAAGGTTGTGGGTTCAAGTCCCACTCCAGGAACTTCAGCACAAAAATCTAGGCTGACACTCCCAGTGCAGTACTGAGGGAGTGCCGCACTGCCGGAGGGGCGGTACTGAGGGAGTGCCGCACTGCCGGAGGGGCGGTACTGAGGGAGCGCCGCACTGTCGGAGGGGCGGTACTGAGGGAGTGCCGCACTGTCGGAGGGGCGGTACTGAGGGAGCGCCGCAATGTCGGAGGGGCAGTACTGAGGGAGCGCCGCACTGTCGGAGGGGCGGTACTGAGGGAGCCCCGCACTGTCGGAGGGGCGGTACTGAGGGAGCGCCGCACTGTCGGAGGGGCGGTACTGTGGGAGCGCCGCACTGTCGGAGGGGCGGTACTGAGGGAGCCCCGCACTGTCGGAGGGGCGGTACTGAGGGAGCCCCGCACTGTCGGAGGGGCGGTACTGAGGGAGCCCCGCACTGTCGGAGGGGCGGTACTGAGGGAGCGCCGCACTGTCGGAGGGGCAGTACTGAGGGAGCGCCGCACTGTCGGAGGGGCGGTACTGAGGGAATGTCGGAGGGGCAGTACTGAGGGAGCGCCGCACTGTCGGAGGGGCGGTACTGAGGGAGCCCCGCACTGTCGGAGGGGCGGTACTGAGGGAGCGCCGCACTGTCGGAGGGGCGGTACTGAGGGAGCCCCGCACTGTCGGAGGGGCGGTACTGAGGGAGCCCCGTACTGTCGGAGGAGCGGTACTGAGGGAGCGCCGCACTGTCGGAGGGGCGGTACTGAGGGAGCGCCGCACTGTCGGAGGGGCGGTACTGAGGGAGCGCCGCACTGTCGGAGGGGCGGTACTGAGGGAGTGTCGGAGGGGCGGTACTGAGGGAGCGCCGCTCTCTGTCGGAGGGGCGGTACTGAGGGAGCGCCGCACTGTCGGAGGGGCGGTACTGAGGGAGCGCCGCAATGTCGGAGGGGCGGTACTGAGGGAGCCCCGCACTGTCGGAGGGGCTGTATTTCGGGATGAGACATGTAAAAGATCCCGGGGCCACTATTGGAAGAAGAGCAGGGGGAGTTCTCCCCGGTGTCCTGGGGCCCAATATTTATCCCTCGACCAACATCACTAAAACAGACGATCCGGGTCATTATCACATCGCTGTGTGTGGGAGCTTGCTGTGCGCAGGTTGGCGTTTCCCACAATACAACAGCGAGCGCACTCCAAAGAAAAAAGTGCTTCGTTGGCCGTGAGGCGCTTTGGGACGTCACAAGGGGATGACAGGCGCTATATAAATGCAAGTCTTTTGTATTTGTTCATGTCTGGCGCCCAGATTACGATTCCCTCCGTCCCAAATTGGCTCCCCCCGCGAAAGATGCTCAGAGAAAGGGAGACTGACATTTTGACCTTCGGACATTCTAACGCTATATTCTCTCTCTCTCTCTCCCGACGCAGAAACTGGATACGGATGAGGAGAGGATCAGTCTGGTGCATGTGCAGCCGACGGAGATCGGTGATCTGCCCGAGCGCGTGCCGCCTGATTTCCCCCGCTGGCACTTTTTTACCTACAAGCACGTGCACGAGGGAGCACACTTGGAATCGCTGGGTGAGTGTGTTAATGCAGGTCCCTTACAGCCGCTCTGTTTATTATCCATTCGTTCCTGGGGATGCGGGCGTCGCTGGCCAGGCCCAGCATTTGTCGCCCGTCCCTCGAGAAGGTGGTGGTGAGCCCCCTTCTTGAACCGCTGCAGTCCCGTGTGGTGAAGGTGCTCCCACAGTGCTGTTAGGGAGGGAGTTCCAGGATTGGGACCCAGCGACGATGGAGGAACGGCCGAGATATTCCCAAGTCGAGGGATGGTGTGTGTGTGACTGGGAGGGGAACGTGGAGGAGGTTGTGTTCCCATGGACCTGCTGCCCTTGACCTTCCAGGCGGGTAGAGGTCGCGGGTTTGGGAGGTGCTGCCCAAGAAGCCTTGGCGAGTTGCCGCGGTGCATCGAGTCTCAGAAGGTGACATAGAAACATCGAAAATAGGTGCAGGAGTAGGCCATTCGGCCCTTCGAGCCTGCACCGCCATTCAATATGATCATGGCTGATCATTCCCCTCAGTACCCCATTCCTGCTTTCTCTCCATACCCCTTGATCCCTTTAGCCGTAAGGGCCACATCTAACTCCCTTTTGAATATATCTAACGAACTGGCCCCAACAACTTTCTGTGGTAGAGAATTCCACAGGTTCACAATTCTCTGGGTGAAGAAGTTTCTCCTCATCTCGGTCCTAAATGGCTTACCCCTTATCCTTAGACTGTGAGCCCTGGTTCTGGACTTCCCCAACATCGGGAACATCCTTCCCGCATCTAACCTGTCCAATCCCGTCAGAATTTTATATGTTTCTATGAGATCCCCTCTCATCCTTCTAAACTCCAGTGAATATAAGCCTAGTCGATCCAGTCTCTCCTCATATGTCAGTCCTGCCATCCCGGGAATCAGTCTGGTGAACCTTCGCTGCACTCCCTCAATAGCAAGAACGTCCTTCCTCAGATTAGGAGACCAAAACTGAACACAATATTCCAGGTGTGGCCTCACCAAGGCCCTGTACAACTGCAGTAAGACCTCCCTGCTCCTATACTCAAATCCTCTCGCTATGAAGGCCAACATGCCATTTGCCTTCTTCACCGCCTGTTAGCCTGCAGGTACAGCAAGCAGTAAGGAAGGCAAATGGTATATTGGCCTTTACTGCAAGGGGGTTGGAGTATAAGAGTAAGGGAGTCTTACTCCAGTTATATAGGGCCCTGGTGAGACCACACCTGGAGTATTGTGCACAGTTCTGGTCTCCTTACCTAAGGAAGGATACACTTGCCATTGAGGGAGTGCAGCAAAGGTTCACCAGACTGATTCCTGGGATGGGGGGATTGTCCTATGAGGAGAGATTGAGCAAACTGGGCCGATATTCTCTGGAGTTTAGAAGAATGAGGGGATCTCATTGAAACATACAAAATTGTGAGGGGGCTTGACAGGATAGATGCAGGAGGGTGTTTCCCCCGGGGCTGGGGAGTCTAGAACCAGGGGTCACACAGTCTCAGGATAAGGGGTCGGCCATTTAGGACTGAGATGAGGAGGAATTTCTTCACTCGGAGGGAGGTGAATCTTTGGAATTCTCTGCCCCAGAGGGCTGTGGAGGCTCAGTCATTGAGTATATTCAAGGCTGAGATTGATGGATTTTTCAACTTGAGGGAAATCGAGGGATCGGGCGGGAAAGTGGAGTTGAGGTCGAAGATCAGCCATGATCTTATTAAATGGCGGAGCGGGCTCGAGGGGCTGAACGGCCTCCTCCTGTCCCTAATGTAACAGACTCGAGGGGCTGAACGGCCTCCTCCTGTCCCTAATGTAACAGGCTCGAGGGGCTGAACGGCCTCCTCCTGTCCCTAATGTAACAGGCTCGAGGGGCTGAACGGCCTCCTCCTGTCCCTAATGTAACAGACTCGAGGGGCTGAACGGCCTCCTCCTGTCCCTAATGTAACAGGCTCGAGGGGCTGAACGGCCTCCTCCTGCTCCTAATGTAACAGGCTCGAGGGGCTGAACGGCCTCCTCCTGTCCCTAATGTAACAGGCTCGAGGGGCTGAACGGCCTCCTCCTGTCCCTAATGTAACAGGCTCGAGGGGCTGAACGGCCTCCTCCTGTCCCTAATGTAACAGGCTCGAGGGGCTGAACGGCCTCCTCCTGTCCCTAATGTAACAGGCTCGAGGGGCTGAACGGCCTCCTCCTGTCCCTAATGTAACCGGCTCGAGGGGCTGAACGGCCTCCTCCTGTCCCTAATGTAACAGGCTCGAGGGGCTGAATGGCCTCCTCCTGTCCCTAATGTAACAGGCTCGAGGGGCTGAATGGCCTCCTCCTGTCCCTAATGTAACAGGCTCGAGGGGCTGAATGGCCTCCTCCTGTCCCTAATGTAACAGGCTCGAGGGACTGAACGGCCTCCTCCTGTCCCTAATGTAACAGGCTCGAGGGGCTGAACGGCCTCCTCCTGTTCCTAATGTAACAGGCTCGAGGGGCTGAACGGCCTCCTCCTGTCCCTAATGTAACAGGCTCGAGGGACTGAACGGCCTCCTCCTGTCCCTAATGTAACAGGCTCGAGGGACTGAACGGCCTCCTCCTGTCCCTAATGTAACAGGCTCGAGGGGCTGAACGGCCTCCTCCTGTCCCTAATGTAACAGGCTCGAGGGGCTGAACGGCCTCCTCCTGTCCCTAATGTAACAGGCTCGAGGGGCTGAACGGCCTCCTCCTGTCCCTAATGTAACAGGCTCGAGGGACTGAACGGCCTCCTCCTGTCCCTAATGTAACAGGCTCGAGGGGCTGAACGGCCTCCTCCTGTTCCTAATGTAACAGGCTCGAGGGGCTGAACGGCCTCCTCCTGTCCCTAATGTAACAGGCTCGAGGGACTGAACGGCCTCCTCCTGTCCCTAATGTAACAGGCTCGAGGGACTGAACGGCCTCCTCCTGTCCCTAATGTAACAGGCTCGAGGGGCTGAACGGCCTCCTCCTGTCCCTAATGTAACAGGCTCGAGGGGCTGAACGGCCTCCTCCTGTCCCTAATGTAACAGGCTCGAGGGGCTGAACGGCCTCCTCCTGTCCCTAATGTAACAGGCTCGAGGGGCTGAACGGCCTGCTCCTGTGTTTTCCCCGAGGGAGAGGCCGCTGTGATCGGGGCCCTGACTGAAGGCACGGGCTCGCAATCGGGGCACGGTGCTGTAACGGTCATGCCACTGGACGAGTAATCCCGAGGCCTGTACTGATGATCTGGAGACGTGCGTTCAAATCCCACCGAGGCAGCTGGGGAATATAAATTCCCTGAATGAAATAAATCTGAAATAACAAGCCAGTGTCGGCAACGTTGACCTTAGAACCACCGGATTGTGGTAAAAATCCATCTGCTTCACTCCTGTCTTTTTAGGGACAGAAATCTGCTGCCCTTACCCGGCCTGGCCGCTATGTGACTCCAGACCCACGGCAAGGCGGTTGACTCTTAAACTGCCCTCTGACGTGGCCCAGGTTGTATTCGAGAAGGCAGCTCACCACCGCCTTCCCGAGACGCGATTAGGGACAGTGTTAAATGCCGGCCTTGCCAGCGACGCCCACATCCTGTGAATTTTTTTAAAAAATCAGATGGGGAAAATGGTGGGTGAATTGTCCGTCTCCCTGGCCCAGGAATGCTGGATTCCGCACTGCCAGGGATGGAGAACCAGGTACCTTTTTAAACAGGAGCAGGAGTCGGCCATTCGGCCCCTCGAGCCCGCTCCGCCATTCAGTAAGATCGCGGCTGATCCGATCATGGGCTCAGCTCCACTTCCCCGCCCGCCCCTTCACTCCCTTATCGCTCAAAAATCTGTCTCTCTCCACCTTAAATATATTCAATGACCCAGCCCCCACAGCTCTCTGGGACAGAGAATTCCACAGATTCACCAGAAGGAATTCCTCCTCCTCTCCGTCCTAAATGGGCGGCCCCTTATTCTGAGATTATGTGCCCCCCTAGTTCTAGATTCCCCCCACGAGGGGGAAACATCCTCTCTGCATCCACCCTGTCCAGCCCCCCTCAGAATCTGATACGTTTCGATAAGATTGCCTCTGTACTGTCAGCTGTGGCTCAGTGGGCAGCATTCGAGTCAGAAGGTTATGGGTTCGAATCCCACTCCAGGGACTTGGGCTCATAAATCGAGGCTGACACTCCCAGTGCAGTGCTGAGGGAGCGCCGCACTGTCAGAGGGACGGTACTGAGGGAGCGCCGCACTGTCGGAGGGGCAGTACTGAGGGAGGGCCGCACTGTCAGAGGGACGGTACTGAGGGAGCGCCGCACTGTCGGAGGGACGGTACTGAGGGAGCTCCGCACTGTCGGAGGGGCGGTACTGAGGGAGCGCCGCACTGTCGGAGGGGCAGTACTGAGGGAGCGCTGCACTGTCGGAGGGGCAGTACTGAGGGAGCGCTGCACTGTCGGAGGGGCAGTACTGAGGGAGCTCCGCACTGTCGGAGGGACGGTACTGAGGGAGTGCTGCACTGTTGGAGGGGCAGTACTGAGGGAGTGCCGCACTGTCGGAGGGGCGGTACTGAGGGAGCGCCGCACTGTCGGAGGGGCGGTACTGAGGGAGCTCCGCACTGTCGGAGGGACGGTACTGAGGGAGCGCCGCACTGTCGGAGGGACGGTACTGAGGGAGCTCCGTACTGTCGGAGGGGCGGTACTGAGGGAGCGCTGCACTGTCGGAGGGGCAGTACTGAGGGAGCCCCGCACTGTCGGAGGGGCGGTACTGAGGGAGCGCCGCACTGTCGGAGGGGCGGTACTGAGGGAGTGATGCACTGTCGGAGGGGCGGTACTGAGGGAGCCCCGCACTGTCGGAGGGGCAGTACTGAGGGAGCCCCGCACTGTCGGAGGGGCGGTACTGAGGGAGCCCCGCACTGTCGGAGGGGCGGTACTGAGGGAGCGCCGCGCTGTCGGAGGGGCGGTACTGAGGGAGCGCCGCGCTGTCGGAGGGGCGGTACTGAGGGAGCCCCGCACTGTCGGAGGGGCAGTACTGAGGGAGCCCCGCACTGTCGGAGGGGCAGTACTGAGGGAGCCCCGCACTGTCGGAGGGGCGGTACTGAGGGAGCGCCGCACTGTCGGAGGGGCGGTACTGAGGGAGCGCCGCACTGTCGGAGGGGCTGTATTTCGGGATGAGACGTTAAACCGAGGCCCCGTCTGCCCTCTCGGGCGGTTGTAAAAGATCCCGGGGCCACTATTGGAAGAAGAGCAGGGGGAGTTCTCCCCGGTGTCCTGGGGCCAATATTTATCCCTCGACCAACATCACTAAAACAGACGATCCGGGTCATTATCACATTGCTGTGTGTGGGAGCTGGCTGTGCGCAAATTGGCGTTTCCCACAATACAACAGTGAGCGCACTTCAAAAAAAGTACTTCATTGGCTGTGAGGCGCTTTGGGACGTCCTGTAGCCGTGAAAGGCGCTATATAAATGCAAGCCTTCTTCTAAACTCCAATGAGTGCAGGCCCAACCTGCTGAGCCTTTCCTCAGAAGGCAACCCCAGGAATCCACCGAGTGAATCTTGTGAGTTTCACACCAGGCTGTCCCTGAACCCGGCGGGGGAAGTGTGGGGGTGGGGCTGATTACCGCCTGGATCGGTTCGGTTTCGGGCCGGTCGCTTGACGCCATTCTCTCTCTCTCTCTCTCTCTCGGCAGTCTTCATCTACTCAATGCCCGGGAATAGGTGCACCATCAGAGAACGGATGCTATACTCCAGCTGCAAAGGGCCCTTTCTCACCTCGGTGGAGCAACAACTGGGGTTGCAGGTTGCCAGGAAGGTGAGCACATCATGGGCTGCCCTGGTTGTTAGAAGCTTAAAATGTTGTTCCCCCACCCGACCCCTGCACCAATCCCTATCTGTGTCAGCCATGGCTCAGCGAGCAGCTCTCTCGCCCCTGAGTCACAACGTTGTGGGTTTGAGTCCCACTTCCACGGACTTGAGCGCATGAATCAACGCAGACACCCCCCCGTGCAGTGCTGAGGGAGCGCCGCACTGCGCTGTCGGAGGGGCGGTACTGAGGGAGCGCCGCACTGCGCTGTCGGAGGGTCGGTACTGAGGGAGTACTGCGCTGTCGGAGGGTCGGTACTGAGGGAGCGCCGCACTGCGCTGTCGGAGGGGTGGTACTGAGGGAGTACTGCGCTGTCGGAGGGGCGGTACTGAGGGAGTACTGCGCTGTCGGAGGGGCAGTGCTGAGGGAGCGCCGCACTGCGCTGTCGGAGGGGCGGTACTGAGGGAGTACTGCGCTGTCGGAGGGTCGGTACTGAGGGAGCGCCGCACTGCGCTGTCGGAGGGGCGGTACTGAGGGAGTACTGCGCTGTCGGAGGGAGGGTACTGAGGGAGCGCCGCACTGCGCTGTCGGAGGGGCGGTACTGAGGGAGCGCCGCACTGTCGGAGGGAGGGTACTGAGGGAGCGCCGCACTGTCGGAGGGGCGGTACTGAGGGAGCGCCGCACTGTCGGAGGGGCGGTACTGAGGGAGCGCCGCACTGTCGGAGGGGCAGTACTGAGGGAGCGCCGCACTGTCGGAGGGAGGGTACTGAGGGAGCGCCACACTGTCGGAGGGAGGGTACTGAGGGAGCGCCGCACTGTCGGAGGGGCGGTACTGAGGGAGCACTGCCTCAGCCGTTGAAGTCTGGAGCCAACGGTCTCTTCGGAGGGACCAGAATGCCTTCCGGTGGTCCATATAAACCGCATCCGCCAACATTCCCCCGTCCACCACTTTGGTTAACGTCATCACCATCACGGGCAGTCCCTCGGGATCGAGGAAGACTTGCTTCCACTCTTAGCACGAGTCCTTGGGTGGCTGAACAGCCCAATACGGGAGCCACAGTCCCTGTCACAGGTGGGACAGACAGTGGTTGAGGGAAGGGGAGGGTGGGACTGGTTTGCCGCACGCTCCTTCCGCTGCCTGCGCTTGCTTTCTGCACGCTCTCGGCGACGAGACTCCAGGGGCTCAGCGCCCCTCCCGGATGCACTCCCTCCACTCAGGGCGGGACTGGTCTTTGGGCCCAGGGACTCCCAGGTGTCGGTGGGGGATGTTGCACTTTATCAGGGAGGGCTTTGAGGGTGGGTCCCTTGTAACGTTTCCTCTGCCCACCTTTGGCTCGTTTGCCCGTGAAGGAGTTCCGAGTCGAGCGCTTGCTTTGGGAGTCTCGTGTCTGGGGGGGACATGCGGACAATGGTTACCGTAACTCCGTGCAGACTGACTGCCGCAGCTGAGAGCTCGATTATTTTCGCTCTGTTATTTTTGTTCCCCTTCTCTCTCTCTCTCTCTCTCTCTCTCTCTCTCTCTCTCTCTCTCTCTCTCTCTCTCTCTCTCTCTCTCTCTCTCTCTCACTCACTCTCACGTTCCCTCTCTCTTCCTTTCCACAGATTGAGATCGATGACGGGGCGGAACTGACACCCGGGTTCCTGTACGACGAGCTCCACCCAAAGCAGCACACCTACGAACCCGCCTTCCGCAAGCCCCCGGGGCCCAGCAGGACGCGAGGCGGAGGCCGACGTATCGTGCGGACAGCGGCGGACGGCAATGAGGGCTAGATAGCGGGGGGGGGGGCGGGTGGGACAGCGGTGCAGGAACCCCCCGCCCCCTGGATGGAGGGAGCAAGGGTGGCGGGGCCAGGGGGGGGGAGCTGGAGGAATGGCGAACAGGATTATACTTTTGCGATTTGTTGCCTCGCGGACCCCGATCGGGTGCACCGGATAAACGGGTCGCCCGCTGCCAACGTTTTGCAATTTGTATCCACCTTCTTTTTTTTTTGGAAACTGATAAAATTAAAAAAAAAACGAATGAAATTCGGGAGCGCGACGTTTCTTTGTGTGCATGGAAAGGCAGACGTGCATTTAGATAGCGGCCATCGCAACCACCGGTGCTTCAAAGCCGACGGAGTACATTTTTGGAGCGCGCTCACGGTTGCGATGTGCGAAACGCCAATTGTCGCACAGCAAGCTCCCACACACAGCGATGTGATAATGACCCGGAGCGTCTGTTTTAGTGATGTATGTTGAGGGATGAGGCAATACTGAGGGGAGCGCCGCACTGCGCTGTCGGAGGGGCGGTACTGAGGGAGCCCCGCGCTGTCGGAGGGGCGGTACTGAGGGAGCGCCTCACTGTCGGAGGGGCAGTACTGAGGGAGCGCCACACTGCGCTGTCGGAGGGGCAGTACTGAGGGAGCCCCGCACTGTCGGAGGGGCAGTACTGGGGGAGCCCCGCACTGTCGGAGGGGCAGTACTGAGGGAGCCCCGCACTGTCGGAGGGGCAGTACTGAGGGAGCCCCGCACTGTCGGAGGGGCGGTACTGGGGGAGCACCGCACTGTCGGAGGGGCGGTACTGAGGGAGCGCCGCACTGTCGGAGGGGCGGTACTGAGGGAGCCCCGCACTGTTGGAGGGGCGGTACTGAGGGAGCGCCGCACTGTCGGAGGGGCAGTACTGAGGGAGCGCCGCACTGTCGGAGGGGCAGTACTGAGGGAGCCCCGCACTGTCGGAGGGGCAGTACTGAGGGAGCCCCGCACTGTCGGAGGGGCAGTACTGAGGGAGTGCCGCACTGTCGGAGGGGCGGTACTGAGGGAGCCCCGCACTGTCGGAAGGGCGGTACTGAGGGAGCGCCTCACTGTTGGAGGGGCGGTACTGAGGGAGCGCCGCGCTGTCGGAGGGGCAGTACTGAAGGAGCGCCTCACTGTCGGAGGGGCAGTACTGAGGGAGCGCCGCACTGTCGGAGGGGCGGTACTGAGGGAGCCCCGCACTGTCGGAGGGGGCAGTACTGAGGGAGCCCCGCACTGTCGGAGGGGCAGTACTGAGGGAGCCCCGCACTGTCGGAAGGGCGGTACTGAGGGAGCGCCGCACTGTCGGAGGGGCGGTACTGAGGGAGCACCGCACTGTCGGAGGGGCGGTACTGAGGGAGCCCCGCACTGTCGGAGGGGCGGTACTGAGGGAGCCCCGCACTGTCGGAGGGGCTGTATTTCGGGATGAGACATTAAACCGAGACCCCGTCTGCCCTCTCGGGCGGATGTAAAAGATCCCGGGGCCACTATTGGAAGAAGAGCAGGGGGAGTTCTCCCCGGTGTCCTGGGGCCAATATTTATCCCTCGACCAACATCACTAAAACAGACGATCTGGGTCATTATCACATCGCTGTGTGTGGGAGCTTGCTGTGCGACAATTGGCGTTTCCCACAACACAACAGTGACTACACTGCTAAAGTATTTCATTGGCTGTAAAGCGCTTTGGGACGTCCGGTGGCCGTGAAAGGCGCTATAGAAGTTCAATTATTTTATTTACCCATCGCCGCTTGATGTGAACTCTCACCCAGTAAAGCGATTCCCGGCGGGATTTGTAGCCTGCATTCCGCAAATTCCAGCCTCCATCCCGTGATCTGTATCTGGCCCTCACACGTTGCGGTTACATGAAGAGACATGCTGTTTTCATTCAGCCTGCGTCGCTCCCTGTGCTTTTTATATCTTCGTCACAGTGAGCGACGAGATTGCTAGTCGGATGGAACACTTATCATTCAATCAGAATCAATAAACACTCCCAGGGCAGGTACAGGGGGTTAGATACAGAGTAAAGCTCCCTCTACACTGTCCCATCAAACACTCCCAGGGCAGGTACAGCACGGGGTTGGATACAGAGTAAAGCTCCCTCTACACTGTCCCATCAAACACTCCCAGGGCAGGTACAGGGGGTTGGATACAGAGTAAAGCTCCCTCTACACTGTCCCATCAAACACTCCCAGGGCAGGTACAGGGGGTTAGATACAGAGTAAAGCTCCCTCTATACTGTCCCATCAAACACTCCCAGGGCAGGTACAGGGGGTTAGATACAGAGTAAAGCTCCCTGTACACTGTCCCATCAAACACTCACAGGGCAGGTACAGCACGGGGTTAGATACAGAGTAAAGCTCCCTCTACACTGTCCCATCAAACACTCCCAGGGCAGGTACAGGGGGTTAGATACAGAGTAAAGCTCCCTCTACACTGTCCCATCAAACACTCACAGGGCAGGTACAGCACGGGGTTAGATACAGAGTAAAGCTCCCTCTACACTGTCCCATCAAACACTCCCAGGGCAGGTACAGCACGGGGTTAGATACAGAGTAAAGCTCCCTCTACACTGTCCCCATCAAACACTCCCAGGGCAGGTACAGGGGGTTAGATACAGAGTAAAGCTCCCTCTACACTGTTCCATCAAACACTCCCAGTACCGCCCCTCCGACAGAGACTAAAGGGATCAAAGGGTATGGAGAGAAAGCAGGAATGGGGTACTGAGGGAATGTTCAGCCATGATCATATTGAATGATGGTGCAGGCTTGAATGGCCAAATGGCCTACTCCTGCACCTAATTTCTATGTTTTTATGTTTCTATGTAACCAGTGGATGTGGTGTATTTGGATTTCCAGAAGGCATTTGACAAGGTGCCACATAAAAGGTTACTGCACAAGAGAAACGGTCACGAGGTTGGGGGTAATATATTAGCATGGATAGAGGATTGGCTAACTAACAGAAAACAGAGAGTTGGGATAAATGGGTCATTCTCTGGTTGGCAATCAGTAACTAGTGGGGTGCGGCAGGGATCAGTGCTGGGACTCCAACTATTTACAATCTATATTAATGACTTGGAGGAAGGGACTGAGTGTAACGTAGACAAGTTTGCTGACGATACAAAGATGGGAGGAAAAGCAATGTGTGAGGAGGACACACAAAATCTGCAAAAGGACACAGACAGGCTCAGTGAGTGGGCAAAAATTTGTCAGATGGAGTATAATGTGGGAAAGTGTGAGGTTATCCACTTTGGCAGAAAAAATCAAAGAGCAAGTTATTATTTAAATGGAGAAAGATTGCAAAGTGCCTCAGTACAGAGGGACCTGGGGGTACTTGTGAATGAAACACAAAAGGTTAGTACGCAGGTACAGCAAGTGATCAGGAAGGCCAATGGTATCTTGGCCTTTATTGCAAAGGGGATGGAGCATAAAAGCAGGGAAGTCTTGCTCCAGTTATACAGGGTATTGGTGAGGCCACACCTGGAGTACTGCGTGCAGTTTTGGTCTCCATATTTATCAAAGGATATACTTGCTTTGGAGGCAGTTCAGAGAAGGTTCACTCGGTTGATTCCGGGGATGAGGGGGTTGACTTACGAGGAAAGGTTGAGGAGGTTGGGCCTCTACTCAGTGGAATTCAGAAGAATGAGAGGTGATCTTATCGAAACGTATAAGATTATGAGGGGGGCTCGACAAGGTGGATGCAGAGAGGATGTTTCCACTGATGGGGGAGACTAGAACTAGGGGGCATGGTCTTAGAATAAGGGGCCGCCCATTTAAAACTGAGATGAGGAGGAATTTCTTCTCTCAGAGGGTTGTAAATCTGTGGAATTCGCTGCCTCAGAGAGCTGTGGAAACTGGGACATTGAATAAATTTAAGACAGAAATAGACACTTTCTTAATCGATAAGGGGGCGGGCAGGGAAGTGGAGCTGAGTCCATGATCGGATCAGCCATGGTCGTATTAAATGGCGGAGCAGGGCTCGAGGGGCCGAATGGCCGACTCCTGCTCCTATTTCTTATGTTCTTAATAGGATTGCAAGCCATTTAATGAGAATTAAATAGGGTCCTGAACTTAAGGAAAGGTAACTTCGATGGTTTGAGGCCTGAATTGGCTAGAATAGACTGGCAAATGATACTTAAAGGGTTGACGGTGGATAGGCAATGGCAAACATTTAAAGATCATATGGATGAACGTCAACAATTGTACATCTCTATCTGGAGTAAAGATAAAATGGGGAAGGTGGCTTAACCGTGGCTAACAAGGGAAATTAAGGATAGTGTTAAATCCAAGGAAGAGGCATATAAATTGGCCAGAAAAAGCAGCAAACCTGAGGACTGGGAGAAATTTAGAATGCAGCAGAAGAAGACAAAGGGTTTAATTAGGAGGGAGAAAATAGAGTATGAGAGGAAGCTTGCCGGGAACATAAAAACTGACTGCAAAAGCTTCTATAGATATGTGAAGAGAAAAAGATTAGTGAAGACAAACGTAGGTCCCTTGCAGTCAGAATCAGGTGAATTTATAATGCGGAACAAAGAATTGGCAGACCAATTGAACAAATACTTTGGTTCTGTCTTCACGAAGGAAGACACAAATAACCTTCCGAAAATACTTGGGGACCGAGGGTCTAGTGAGAAGGAGGAACTGAAGGAAATCTATATTAGGCGGGAAATTGTGTTGGGGAAATTGATGGGATTGAAGGCCAATAAATCCCCGGGGCCTGATAGTCTGCATCCCAGAGTACTTAAGGAAGTGGCACTAGAAATAGTGGATGCATTGGTGATCATTTTCCAACAGTCTATCGACTCTGGATCAGTTCCTATGGACTGGAGGGTAGCTAATGTAACACCACTTTTTAAAAAAGGAGGGAGAGAGAAAACGGGTAATTATAGACCGGTTAGCCTGACATCAGTAGTGGGGAAAATGTTGGAATCAATTATTAAAGATGAAATAGCAGCACACTTGGAAAGCAGTGACAGGATCGGTCCAAGTCAGCATGGATTTATGAAAGGGAAATCATACTTGACAAATCTTCTGGAATTTTTTGAGGATGTAACAAGTAGAGTGGACAAGGGAGAACCGGTGAATGTGATGTATTTGGACTTTCAAAAGACTTTTGACAAGGTCCCACGCAAGAGATTGGTGTGCAAAATCAAAGCACATGGTATTGGGGGTAATATACTGACGTGGATAGAGAACTGGTTGGCAGACAGGAAGCAGAGATAAACGGGTCCTTTTCAGAATGGCAGGCAGTGACTAGTGGGGTGCTGCAGGGCTCAGTGCTGGGACCCCAGCTATTTACAATATACATTAATGATTTAGATGAAGGAATTGAGTGTAATATCTCCAAGTTTACAGATGACACTAAGCTGGGTGGCAGTGTGAGCTGTGAGGGGGATGCTAAGAGGCTGCAGGGTGACTTGGACAGGTTAGGTGAGTGGGCAAATGCATGGCAGATGCAGTATAATGTGGATAAATGTGAGGTTATCCACTTTGGGGCAAAAACACAAAGGCAGAATATTATCTGAATGGTGACAGATTAGGAAAAGGGGAGGTGCAACGATACCTGGGTGTCATGGTACATCAGTCATTGAAAGTTGGCATGCAGGTACAGCAGGCGGTGAAGAAGGCAAATGGCATGTTGGCCTTCATATCGAGAGGATTTGAGTATAGGAGCAGGGAGGTCTTACTGCAGTTGTACAGGGCCTTGGTGAGGCCTCACCTGGAATATTGTGTACAGTTTTGGTCTCCTAATCTGAGGAAGGACGTTCTTGCTATTGAGGGAGTGCAGCGAAGGTTCACAGACTGATTCCCGGGATGGCAGGACTGACATATGAGGAGAGACTGGATCAACTGGGCCTGTATTCACCGGAGTTTAGAAGGATGAGAGGGGATCTTATAGAAACATATAAAATTCTGACGGGACTGGACAGGTTAGATGCAGGAAGAATGTTCCCGATGTTGGGGAAGTCCAGAACCAGGGGTCACAGTCTAAGGATAAGGGGGAAGCCATTTAGGTCCGAGATGAGGAGAAACTTCTTCACCCAGAGAATTGTGAACCTGTGGAATTCTCGACCACAGAAAGTTGTTGAGGCCAGTTCATTAGATATATTCAAAAGGGAGTTCGATGTGGCCCTTACGGCTAAAAGGATCAAGGGGTATGGCGAGAAAGCAGGAATGGGGTACTGAAGTTGCATGACCAGCCATGATCATATTGAATGGTGGTGCAGGCTCGAAGGGCCGAATGGCCTGCTCCTGCACCTATTTTCTCTGTTTCTATGCATTAATCAGAATTATGCATTTAATCAGAATTATGCATTAATAGGATTGCAAGCGATTTAATCAGAATTATCCATTTAATCAGAATTATGCATTAATAGGACTGCAAGGCATTTAATCAGAATTATGAATTTAATCAGAATTATGCATTAATAGGACTGCAAGGCATTTAAGCAGAATTATGCATTTAATCAGAATTATGAATTTAATCAGAATTATGCATTAATAGGACTGCAAGGCATTTAATCAGAATTATGCATTAATAGGATTGCAATGCATTTAATCAGAAGTATGCATTAATAGGACTGCAAGGCATTTAATCAGAATTATCCATTTAATCAGAATTATGCAGTAATAGGACTGCAAGGCATTTAAGCAGAATTATGCATTTAATCAGAATTATGAATTTAATCAGAATTATGCATTAATAGGACTACAAGGCATTTAATCAGAATTATGCATTAATAGGATTGCAATGCATTTAATCAGAATTATGCATTAATAGGACTACAAGGCATTTAATCAGAATTATGAATTTAATCAGAATTATGCATTAATAGGATTGCAATGCATTTAATCAGAATTATGCATTAATAGGACTACAAGGCATTTAATCAGAATTATGAATTTAATCAGAATTATGCATTAATAGGATTGCAATGCATTTAATCAGAATTATGCATTAATAGGACTACAATGCATTTAATCAGAATTATGAATTTAATCAGAATTATGCATTAATAGGATTGCAATGCATTTAATCAGAATTATGCATTAATAGGACTACAATGCATTTAATCAGAATTATGCATTTAATCAGAATTATGCATTAATAGGATTGCAATGCATTTAATCAGAATTATGCATTAATAGGACTACAAGGCATTTAATCAGAATTATGAATTTAATCAGAATTATGCATTAATAGGACTACAATGCATTTAATCAGAATTATGAATTTAATCAGGATGATGCATTAATAGGATTGCAAGCCATTTAACTGGTGCTGGAGCTCCCCCTGCCGGTGCAGTGCCCACTGGCTGCAGCTGATTGGCTGAGTGTGAGATCGTGGGCGGAGTCATGTGTGGGGTGGGGTCTGCCCATTGCACCATTTCCTCTCTTTCCCCCCCCCTCCCTCCCTCCCTCCCCACACAGCCACGCACGACACGTCACACAACTTCCGGCCCCTGCGCGCGAGGGGGAGTGAGAGCGGCGGCGGCGGCGGCGGCCGACAACCAAACCTGCTGGCCGCTACCGGAAGTCCCGCCCCGCCCCACCCCCACGTGGTCGGCAAAAAGGCGGCCTCGCCATTGGAGGAAAGCGGGACGGAGCGGCTGCCCATTGGCTGAGCTTGGTGAAGAGCCAGGGGGGGGGGCGTGCGGAAAAAAAACCGCGCCCGGCTCGCGCAGCAAGTTGGGTTGAGGCGGCGCAGTCCGCTCGCAGAAAAAAAAACATTATTTATAAAATTAAAGGAGAATAATATATAATCGACCTTTATATATATATAATATATATACATACAGTCAGGAGGAAAGCAGGTAACACAATCTCTATAAATATATAAGCTTGAAAGGGAGAAAATTTCCGACTTTTATTTTTTTTACCTCAGGAAGACGATGCCAGGTTTGGCGATGGAAGGCGAGTCCCTGCTGCCTGCGGCGGCGGCGGGGGGCGGAGGGGAGCGGGCCCGCAAGGGCCGGGGCCCCCGGAATGTTGTCTTTTTTTTTTAAATCGAGTTTAGTTTAAACACCGAGAGAGAGAAAGAGAAAGAGAAAGCGTCAGAGAGAGAGAGAGAGAGAGACAAGGAAACCGCGGCCGGGCCGCGTCCCAGCGTGTGGCGGTTACATTCCGACGTTTGGGGTTAAATTTGGAGGTTTGGGGTTAAATTCTGGCGTTTGGGGTTAAATTTTGACGTTTGGGGTTAAATTTGGAGGTTTGGGGTTAAATCTGGAGGTTTGGGGTTAAATTCTGGCGTTTGGGGTTAAATTTGCAGGTTTGGGTTAAATTTGGAGGTTTGGGGTTAAATTTGGAGGTTTGGGGTTAAATTTGGAGGTTTGGGTTAAATTCTGGCGTTTGGGGTTAAATTTGCAGGTTTGGGTTAAATTCTGGCGTTTGGGGTTAAATTTGGAGGTTTGGGGTTAAATTTGGAGGTTTGGGGTTAAATTTGGAGGTTTGGGGTTAAATTCTGGCGTTTGGGGTTAAATTTGCAGGTTTGGGTTAAATTTTGACGTTTGGGGTTAAATTTGGAGGTTTGGGGTTAAATTTGGAGGTTTGGGGTTAAATTCTGGCGTTTGGGGTTAAATTTGCAGGTTTGGGTTAAATCTGGAGGTTTGGGGTTAAATTTGGAGGTTTGGGGTTAAATTTGGAGGTTTGGGGTTAAATCTGGAGGTTTGGGTTAAGTTCTGACATTTGGGGTTAAATTTGGAGGTTTGGGTTAAATTCCAACGTTTGGGGTTAAATTCTGGCGTTTGGGGTTAAATTTGGAGGTTTGGGTTAAATTCCGACGTTTGGGGTTAAATCTGGAGGTTTCGGGTTAAGTTCTGACATTTGGGGTTAAATTTGGAGGTTTGGGGTTAAATTCCGACGTTTGGGGTTAAATCTGGAGGTTTCGGGTTAAGTTCTGACATTTGGGGTTAAATTTGGAGTTTGGGGTTAAATTCCGACGTTTGGGGTTAAATTTGGAGGTTTGGGGATAAGTTCTGCCGTTTGGGGTTAAATTTGGAGGTTTGGGTTAAATTCCAACGTTTGGGGTTAAATTTGGAGGTTTGGGTTAAATTCCAACGTTTGGGGTTAAATTTGGAGGTTTGGGTTAAATTCCAACGTTTGGGGTTAAATTTGGAGGTTTGGGTTAAATTCCAACGTTTGGGGTTAAATCTGGAGGTTTGTGGATTAGGTTGGGAGGTTTGGGGATGAGGTTGGGAGGTTTGGGGATGAGGTTGGGAGGTTTGGGGATGAGGTTGGGAGGTTTGGGGATGAGGTTGGGAGGTTTGGGGATGAGGTTGGGAGGTTTGGGGATGAGGTTGGGAGGTTTGTGGATTAGGTTGCGAGGTTTGGGGATGAGGTTGGGAGGTTTGGGGATGAGGTTGGGAGGTTTGGGGATGAGGTTGGGAGGTTTGGGGATGAGGTTGGGAGGTTTGGGGATGAGGTTGGGAGGTTTGGGGATGAGGTTGGGAGGTTTGGGGATGAGGTTGGGAGGTTTGTGGATTAGGTTGCGAGGTTTGGGGATGAGGTTGCGAGGTTTGGGGGTGAGGTTGCGAGGTTTGGGGGTGAGGTTGCGAGGTTTGGGGGTGAGGTTGCGAGGTTTGGGGGTGAGGTTGCGAGGTTTGGGGATGAGGTTGCGAGGTTTGGGGATGAGGTTGGGAGGTTTGGGGATGAGGTTGGGAGGTTTGGGGATGAGGTTGGGAGGTTTGGGGATGAGGTTGGGAGGTTTGGGGATGAGGTTGGGAGGTTTGGGGGTGAGGTTGCGAGGTTTGGGGATGAGGTTGCGAGGTTTGGGGATGAGGATGCGAGGTTTGGGGGTGAGGTTGCGAGGTTTGGGGATGAGGTTGCGAGGTTTGGGGATGAGGTTGCGAGGTTTGGGGATGAGGTTGGGAGGTTTGGGGGTGAGGTTGCGAGGTTTGGGGGTGAGGTTGGGAGGTTTGGGGATGAGGTTGGGAGGTTTGGGGATGAGGTTGGGAGGTTTGGGGATGAGGTTGGGAGGTTTGGGGATGAGGTTGGGAGGTTTGGGGGTGAGGTTGCGAGGTTTGGGGATGAGGTTGGGAGGTTTGGGGATGAGGTTGGGAGGTTTGGGGATGAGGTTGGGAGGTTTGGGGATGAGGTTGGGAGGTTTGGGGATGAGGTTGGGAGGTTTGGGGATGAGGTTGGGAGGTTTGGGGATGAGGTTGGGAGGTTTGGGGATGAGGTTGGGAGGTTTGGGGGTGAGGTTGGGAGGTTTGGGGGTGAGGTTGGGAGGTTTGGGGATGAGGATGCGAGGTTTGGGGGTGAGGTTGCGAGGTTTGGGGGTGAGGTTGGGAGGTTTGGGGGTGAGGTTGGGAGGTTTGGGGGTGAGGTTGCGAGGTTTGGGGATGAGGTTGCGAGGTTTGGGGATGAGGTTGGGAGGTTTGGGGGTGAGGTTGGGAGGTTTGGGGATGAGGTTGGGAGGTTTGGGGATGAGGTTGGGAGGTTTGGGGAGGAGGTTGCGAGGTTTGGGGAGGAGGTTGCGAGGTTTGGGGATGAGGTTGCGAGGTTTGGGGATGAGGTTGCGAGGTTTGGGGATGAGGATGCGAGGTTTGGGGGTGAGGTTGCGAGGTTTGGGGATGAGGTTGCGAGGTTTGGGGATGAGGTTGCGAGGTTTGGGGATGAGGTTGGGAGGTTTGGGGGTGAGGTTGCGAGGTTTGGGGGTGAGGTTGGGAGGTTTGGGGATGAGGTTGCGAGGTTTGGGGATGAGGTTGGGAGGTTTGGGGATGAGGTTGGGAGGTTTGGGGATGAGGTTGGGAGGTTTGGGGGTGAGGTTGCGAGGTTTGGGGATGAGGTTGGGAGGTTTGGGGATGAGGTTGGGAGGTTTGGGGATGAGGTTGGGAGGTTTGGGGATGAGGTTGGGAGGTTTGGGGATGAGGTTGGGAGGTTTGGGGATGAGGTTGGGAGGTTTGGGGATGAGGTTGGGAGGTTTGGGGATGAGGTTGGGAGGTTTGGGGATGAGGTTGGGAGGTTTGGGGATGAGGTTGGGAGGTTTGGGGATGAGGTTGGGAGGTTTGGGGGTGAGGTTGGGAGGTTTGGGGGTGAGGTTGCGAGGTTTGGGGATGAGGATGCGAGGTTTGGGGGTGAGGTTGCGAGGTTTGGGGGTGAGGTTGGGAGGTTTGGGGGTGAGGTTGGGAGGTTTGGGGGTGAGGTTGGGAGGTTTGGGGATGAGGTTGGGAGGTTTGGGGGTGAGGTTGGGAGGTTTGGGGATGAGGTTGGGAGGTTTGGGGAGGAGGTTGGGAGGTTTGGGGAGGAGGTTGCGAGGTTTGGGGAGGAGGTTGCGAGGTTTGGGGATGAGGTTGCGAGGTTTGGGGATGAGGTTGCGAGGTTTGGGGAGGAGGTTGCGAGGTTTGGGGTCAGATTGGGCTGTGCGGGGCGGGACCGGGCTGTTTAGCGGTGTGATGGGCAACGTGTGCGGTGGGGGAGGGAGAGCCTTTGTGGGTGGGCGTTTTTTTTTTAAAAAAACACCGCCCACGCACAATAAATTGCCATATTTCCTGTCAGGAAATCCTCTTCAAATTAACTCTAATGATTTAACTATATTTTTCTTTGGATTAAAATTCAGTTTAAGTCTTGTCTTTCAGTTCTGTGAGCGGATTAATCTCCAGGTCCCTGTTCAGTGTCTGCTTGCGTGGTCTGTTTCTGCTCCACCCTTTCCAGTTATCCATCTCAAAGTTCTGGTTTGTTTTTTATTTCCGTCCCCCACCCTGTTGCTCTTTCAAATGTTTGTTGTTTGCACAGAGGCAATCTTTGGAAACGTTAAGGCCACATTTCCGCATAGGCCTTCCCTTACGTCATCTCCGCCTGTGCTTCACACACACACAACACACAACGCACACACACACACACACACACTCATCACTTCCCCCTACGGGCCTCTGCCCAACGAAACTTCTGGCCCAACCCGCAAATCCACAGAGCCACATCAACCGGGAGCAGCCCAAGTCTCCGATTCTCCCCTCTCTTGTGCCTCTCTCTCTCTCGTCTTCCCCTCCTGAAGGGGCTGGGTCTGGCCGGCTTCTCTGTCCCTCTCCCCCCACTCTTGGCTTCAGAAGCGGGGTGGGTGACAATCCAGGCAAGTCGGTAGGTCCCTTTGCTGACCCCTGCCCTCCCAGCAACAATCGGCGGATTTTAAGACTTGCATTTCGATAGCGAGTCACTTTCATCACTACCGGTCGTTCCAAAGTGCCCCACACCCAACGAAGCACTTTTTTTTTTGGAAGCGCGCTCGCTGTTGTAATGTGGGAAACGCCAATTTGCGCACAGCAAGCTCCCACACACAGCGATGTGATAATGACCCGGATCGTCTGTTTTAGTGATGTTGGTCGAGGGATAAATATTGGCCCCAGGACACCGGGGAGAACTCCCCCTGCTCTTCTTCCAATAGTGGCCCCGGGATCTTTTACATCCGCCCGAGAGGGCAGACGGGGCCTCGGTTTAATGTCTCATCCCGAAATACAGCCCCTCCGACAGTGCGGCACTCCCTCAGTACCGCCCCTCCGACAGCGCAGTGCGGCGCTCCCTCAGTACCGCCCCTCCGACAGCGCAGTGCGGCGCTCCCTCAGTACCGCCCCTCCGACAGCGCAGTGCGGCGCTCCCTCAGTACCGCCCCTCCGACAGCGCAGTGCGGCGCTCCCTCAGTACCGCCCCTCCGACAGCGCAGTGCGGCGCTCCCTCAGTACCGCCCCTCCGACAGCGCAGTGCGGCGCTCCCTCAGTACCGCCCCTCCGACAGCGCAGTGCGGCGCTCCCTCAGTACCGCCCCTCCGACAGCGCAGTGCGGCGCTCCCTCAGTACCGCCCCTCCGACAGCGCAGTGCGGCGCTCCCTCAGTACCGCCCCTCCGACAGCGTGGCACTCCCTCTGTGGAGCGCCAGCCTAGCTTATTGCGCTCGAGTCTCTGGAGCCGGGGGTGGGGGTTCTCGGAGCCTGCGTCGAATCAGGAGCCTGACTGGCGGCAGCTTTCAGTCTCACGGAGGGCCGCACCATTCCTGCTCCCTGATTGAGATTAACCAGCTCGACGCTGAGGGGGTTTAACTGGCGGGGAGGGGTGTGTGGGGGGGTGGGAATTGGGGAACCCTTGTCTCTGTCGTGTTCTCAATCAGGCAATTTACTAAGCGTGCCGTTGGAGCGGCGTATGGGTGAGTGCGCGGCTGAGTGGTTTGAAGCTGCCGCCCCCCCCTGGGCGACGGCCATTAGCCCGCCCCCCGCCTGGCTGTGCCACTCACTGCCCTCCGTCTCTCTCTCTCTCTCTCTCTCCCCCTCCCCCGCAGCCGGCGATGGCGGCCATCCGCAAGAAGCTGGTGATCGTGGGCGACGGGGCCTGCGGCAAGACCTGCCTCCTGATCGTCTTCAGCAAGGACCAGTTTCCCGAGGTGTACGTCCCCACCGTCTTCGAGAACTACGTGGCCGACATCGAAGTGGACGGCAAGCAGGTGGGTGAGGCAGGCAACAGCCCGCCGATGGTTCCCCCCCCCCCCCACCCCACCGCGCGCGGGCAACGCGTTGTCTTCGAAGGGCGTGCTTTGTGACCGGAAGCAGATTTGCGAGCTGTTTTTTTTTGGGAGCACGCGCGCGCGCGGAGATATTAGTACCGGTAGTGAGGGAGGCGAGAGTTCTGGGGAGCGGGCGGGGAAGTGGAGCTGAGGCCAAGATCAGATCAGCCGCCATCTTATTGAATGGCGGAGCAGGCTCGAGGGGCCGAATGGCCGACTCCTGCTCCTGTTTCTTATGTTATCGTCATCAGGCAGTCCCTCGTATCGAGGATGACTTGCCGAAAATGGATAAGTTAACAGGTGTTTCAGTGAAGGACCTAACATTCCCGATCCCAAACTCCATCCTGAAGGGTGGAAGATGCCTGTGGGTGGATTTTTTTAACGTGGGGTGACCGTTGCACACCAGCCACCACACGGGGCTCGACAGAGCGAGGTCTGGGTCCAGGGGCAAGGGTTAACCAGGACGACTGGAGACCTGCTCTGCTGCACGGACCCAGTGCGCCCACATATCGCACAGTGTGTGGGCTGGGCCCCGTGCTGCCCCCTGGGCCCGATCACATCCCCCAACAAACTCCTGCTGCTCCTTTGCCCTTATGTTCTTATAAGGAGATATTAAGACCGGTAACGCCAAAGCTTGGTCAAAGAGTCGGTTTTAAAGAGTGTCTTAAAGGAGGAGAGAGAGAGGCGGAGAGGTTTAGGGAGGGAGTTCCAAAGGAATACACAAGGGCACACTGTATTCCCTTCTATTTTCAAAAATGAAGTACTTTCTCAGCCTATATATGCCAGAGTTTAGAAGAATGAGAGATGATCTCATTGAAACATTCTGAGGGGGATTGACAGGGTAGATGCAGGGAGGGTGTTTTCCCCCCACCCCGGGCTGGGGAGTCTAGAACCAGGGGTCACACAGTCTCAGGATAAGGGGTCGGCAATTTAAGACTGAGATGAGGAGGAATTTCTTCACTCGGAGGGTGGTGAATCTTTGGAATTCTCTGCCCCAGAGGGCTGTGGAGGCTCAGTCGTTGAGTATATTCAAGGCTGGGATCGGTAGATCTGATTAGAGGAGCTGATATTTGTGGGGGGGGGGCAGGGGTGGGAGAGTGGGAGGGCAGAGACTTTCATAGATGAGTGTGTCGCACTGGTGCCACCCATTCCTGTCGCAAGTATAGCTTAGTTGTGAGTGTGTACTGGTGGGTACAGGTCTGTCCCTGTATAACACTGGGGTACAGTACTGGTGGGTACAGGTCTGTCCCTGTATAACACTGGGGTACAGTACTGGTGGGTACAGGTCTGTCCCTGTATAACACTGGGGTACAGTACTGGTGGGTACAGGTCTGTCCCTGTATAACACTGGGGTACAGTACTGGTGGGTACAGGTCTGTCCCTGTATAACACTGGGGTACAGTACTGGTGGGTACAGGTCTGTCCCTGTATAACACTGGGGTACAGTACTGGTGGGTACAGGTCTGTCACTGTATAACACTTGGGTACAGTACTGGTGGGTACAGGTCTGTCACTATAACACTGGGGTACAGTACTGGTGGGTACAGGTCTGTCACTTTATAGTACTGGTGGGTACAGGTCTGTCACTTTATAACACTGGGGTACAGTACTGGTGGGTACAGGTCTGTCACTGTATAACACTTGGGTACAGTACTGGTTGGTACAGGTCTGTCGCTGTATAACACTGGGGTACAGTACTGGTGGGTACAGGTCTGTCCCTGTATAACACTGGGGTACAGTACTGGTGGGTACAGGTCTGTCACTGTATAACACTTGGGTACAGTACTGGTGGGTACAGGTCTGTCACTATAACACTGGGGTACAGTACTGGTGGGTACAGGTCTGTCACTTTATAGTACTGGTGGGTACAGGTCTGTCACTTTATAACACTGGGGTACAGTACTGGTGGGTACAGGTCTGTCACTGTATAACACTGGGGTACAGTACTGGTTGGTACAGGTCTGTCGCTGTATAACACTGGGGTACAGTACTGGTGGGTACAGGTCTGTCGCTGTATAACACTGGGGTACAGTACTGGTTGGTACAGGTCTGTCGCTGTACACAAGGGTACAGAACTTCTCTAATAATTACGTTTAAATGTGCGGCAGGTGGAATTGGCACTGTGGGACACGGCTGGGCAAGAGGACTACGATCGGCTCAGACCCCTTTCCTACCCAGACACTGACGTTATTTTAATGTGCTTTTCAATCGACAGCCCTGACAGTTTAGGTAAGTTGTTTTGCTAATTCTCTTCTCTCTCACGGCTTGTGTTCTCTTGAGTGTGGAAGATTAAGGGGCTGAGCTAATTGAAGTATTTTCTTTTTATTCGTTCACGGGATGTGGGTGTTGCTGGCAAGGCCGGCATTTATTGCCCATCCCTAATTGCCCCTTGAGAAGGCGGTGGTGAGCCGCCTTCTTGAACCGCTGCAGTCCGTGTGGTGAAGGTGCCCCCACAGTGCTGTTGGGGAGGGAGTTCCAGGATTGTGACCCAGCGACAATGAAGGAACGGCCGATATATTTCCAAGAACGTGGAGGTGGTGGTGTTCCCATGCGCCTGCTGCCCTTGTCCTAGCTGGTAGAGGTCGTGGGTTTTGTGAGGTGATTTAAGATTGTTTCGATCGGGTATAGAGAGAGAAACTGTTTCCTCTGGTGGGGAGAATCCAGAACAAGGGGGTAGAACTTTCAAATTAGAGCCAGGCCATTCAGGGGTGAAGTCAGGAAGCACTTCTTCACACAAAGGGCAGTGGGAATCTGGAACTCCATCCCCCACGCCCCCCCCAAAAAAAAAGCGGGTCAATTGAAAATTTCAAGATTGAGATCGATAAGAGTTTTGTTGGGTAAGGGTTATGGAACCAAGGCAGTTAAGATACAGATCAGACGCGATCTCATTGAATGGCGAAGCAGATTCGAGGGGCTGAACGGCCTCCTCCTGTTCCTAATGTAACAGGCTCGAGGGGCTGAACGGCCTCCTCCTGTCCCTAATGTAACAGACTCGAGGGGCTGAACGGCCTCCTCCTGTCCCTAATGTAACAGGCTCGAGGGGCTGAACGGCCTCCTCCTGTCCCTAATGTAACAGGCTCGAGGGGCTGAACGGCCTCCTCCTGTCCCTAATGTAACAGGCTCGAGGGGCTGAACGGCCTCCTCCTGTTCCTAATGTAACAGGCTCGAGGGGCTGAACGGCCTCCTCCTGTTCCTAATGTAACAGGCTCGAGGGGCTGAACGGCCTCCTCCTGTCCCTAATGTAACAGGCTCGAGGGGCTGAACGGCCTCCTCCTGTTCCTAATGTAACAGGCTCGAGGGGCTGAACGGCCTCCTCCTGTTCCTAATGTAACAGGCTCGAGGGGCTGAACGGCCTCCTCCTGTTCCTAATGTAACAGGCTCGAGGGGCTGAACGGCCTCCTCCTGTTCCTAATGTAACAGGCTCGAGGGGCTGAACGGCCTCCTCCTGTTCCTAATGTAACAGGCTCGAGGGGCTGAACGGCCTCCTCCTGTTCCTAATGTAACAGGCTCGAGGGGCTGAACGGCCTCCTCCTGTTCCTATGTTCGACAGTTTGTTTCTAAATTCCTTTTATTTCGATGGATAGTGGTATGTGTCTATGTAAACGGTCACGCTGTAGTTGCAGCCTCCCACCAGCGGTGGCGCTGTGGGACCTCTTGCGGCTCCTCCGCCTGCACGAGGCGTTTCATCCTCTGCTCCGACCAGCTCTACTCCGCTTTCTGAGTTGCCCCGAGTTTGAAATGTCAGCCAAGTATTGTGTCTCATAAAATGAACCATGGGGACGGAAGACTTAAATTGCCGTGTTTTTTTTTTTTGCGCCTGTTTTTTCCCCCTGACAGAAAATATCCCCGAGAAGTGGACGCCCGAGGTGAAGCACTTTTGCCCCAACATCCCCATCATCCTGGTGGGGAACAAGAAGGACTTGCGGAGCGATGAGCACACACGGCGAGAGCTGGCCAAGATGAAGCAGGTGATGCGATGGGCGCCAGGCCCAGGGGTCCGCTCCCTCTCCCCCGGGGACACGCACTCAGCGGGTGAACTGGTTCACCGCGCACGGGCTCTCCTCCAGTGTG
The DNA here is from genome assembly GCF_044704955.1 of Pristiophorus japonicus. Classification (NCBI taxonomy): domain Eukaryota; kingdom Metazoa; phylum Chordata; class Chondrichthyes; family Pristiophoridae; genus Pristiophorus; species Pristiophorus japonicus. The sequence goes on along the minus strand of NC_092008.1, from coordinate 1,785,441 downwards.
TCGCCCTATTGGTTGATCCCTCGGTGTGAGTCTGGGCCATTACCGATCTGCCTCCTCCTCTTCTTTCCCCCATCGCTGACCCTACCCGCCCATTCAATCTCTCTTTCCCCCCCCCCCCCCCCTTCCCTCTCCCCCATCGCTGACCCTACCCGCCCATTCAATCTCTCTTTCCCCCCCCCCCCCCCCTTCCCTCTCCCCCATCGCTGACCCTACCCGCCCATTCAATCTCCCCCTGCCCACTCTCCCATCGCTGACCCGACCCACCCATTCAATCTCTCTTCCCCCTCCCCCCTTCCCTTCCCTCTCCCCCATCACTGACCCTACCCGCCCATTCAATCTCCCCCTGCCCACTCTCCCATCGCTGACCCGACCCACCCATTCAATCTCTCCCTCTCCTGCCCTCTCTCTGACCCTACCCGCCCATTCAATCTCCCCCTGCCCACTCTCCCATTGCTGCCCCGACCCGCCCATTCAATCTCTCTTCCCCCCCCCTTCCCTCTCTCCCATTGCTGCCCCGACCCGCCCATTCAATCTCCCCCCCCCCCCCCCCCTTCCCTTCCCTCTCCCCCATCGCTGACCCTACCCGCCCATTCAATCTCCCCCTGCCCACTCTCCCATTGCTGCCCCGACCCGCCCATTCAATCTCTCCCTCTCCTGCCCTCTCTCTGACCCTACCCGCCCATTCAATCTCCCCCTGCCCACTCTCCCATTGCTGCCCCGACCCGCCCATTCAATCTCTCTTCCCCCCCCCTTCCCTCTCTCCCATTGCTGCCCCGACCCGCCCATTCAATCTCTTCCCCCCCCCCCCACTTCCCTTCCCTCTCCCCCATCGCTGCCCCGACCCGCCCATTCAATCTCTTTTCTCCCCCCCCCCTTCCCTTCCCTCTCCCCCATCGCTGACCCTACCCGCCCATTCAATCTCCCCCTGCCCACTCTCCCATCGCTGCCCCGACCCGCCCATTCAATCTCTTTTCTCCCCGCCCCCCCACCCCTTCCCTTCCCTCTCCCCCATCGCTGCCACGACCCGCCCATTCAATCTCTTTTCTCCCCGCCCCCCCACCCCTTCCCTTCCCTCTCCCCTATCACTGACCCTACCCACCCATTCAATCTCCCCCTGCCCACTCTCCCATCGCTGACCCGACCCACCCATTCAATCTCTCCCTCTCCTGCCCTCTCTCTGACCCTACCCGCCCATTCAATCTCCCTCTTCCCCATCACTGACCCTACCCGCCCATTCAATCTCTCCCCTCTCACTGACCCACCCACTCATTCAAACTCCTCTCTGCCCTCTCCTCTCCCCTATCACGGACTCTACCCGCCCGTTTAAAGCCACACCGATCTCGTGCCTCGCTCTCGCTCTCCCGCCGCCCTCGAACATGTCCCCACAGCACTGGGTTGCAGTCGGCCTTGACTGTGTTGGGGGTAGGGTGGAGAGAGGGAAGAAGTTTAACTGTGACCCCCCACCCCTGAACTCCCAACACTCCCGCTGGGGACGCAGGCGGGCTCAGCGGCGACGCCCCCCTTGGTCGAATGTCCGCAGCCGAAGCTTGCCTGTCAATCTGTGCCCCAGCGAGAGTCGGCATCTCGGATGCGCGCGGGGGAGCGGGGTTGCGGGGAGGGGGGAACGGGGTTGCGGACAGACGCTAAGCTGATTTATTCACATGCCCCGCGCGCGCTCACGCATCCTCTCTCCTATCTCTCGCCCCCAGGAGCCGGTGAAGCCAGACGAGGCGAAAGAGATGGGCAGTCGTATCAACGCCTTCGGCTACCTGGAGTGCTCGGCCAAGACGAAAGACGGGGTGCGCGAGGTCTTCGAGCTCGCCACCCGGGCAGCCCTGCAGGCCAAGAAGGCCAAGAGCAAGAGCCCGTGCCTCCTGCTGTAAAGGAGGGGCTTGAAGGAAGGGGGGCGGTGCACCAGCCTCTCTCGTCCCCCCCTCCTCCCGCCATCCCAACACCTTCCCCGGATTTATAATACTTCCACGGACATGTCGCCTGATCCGCTGACGTGTCCCCCCCCGTTAAAGAATCAATTTATTTCCCCCGCACCCCTCCCCCCTTTCTCTCGCAAAGCTCTTGAAGGAAGTTGTTATTGGGCTGATCGACCGGGGTCGTCGTCGGTGATTCCCGCCGCCCGAAAGCCTCTCCCGATTGGTCGGTCCGGTGCGCGGCGGCAATTCCGCGCCGAGCTCGTGGTCGTGTTATCGCCCGCGCTCGCTCGTGGATTTACCGTCTCGCACGCCGAGCGTAAGGTGGTTGTTGTTGTTCCCCTCATCCCCCCCCCCCCCTTTCGCGGGGAGGAGTTGCCAGTAGAGAAAGCGGGCGTGCGCGATTGTTGCCGCACGCGCCTTTCCCCCCCAACCCCCGCCCGTGCTCTTGCCTCCGTCCCCGTCGTGCTCTCGCCGCCAGTGCGTGGACTCGGGGACACGCGCGGGCCTGCAGTAACGACGGATACACTGATAGCAACTGACTGTCCGGGCAAGGCCTGATTCAAAGGCCGCCCACCGCTGGCCTGCCAGATTTTTGTGCCACTTACAGCCGCCGCCTTTTTATTTAAAAAAAAAAACTAGTTGTCTTGGAAAGGGAGAACTGGTCTTTAAATCTTTTTAAAATGGGGTCATAGGATTTTAGTTGCAGAGACCGCTCTCTCTCTCCCGTGCGCTCTCTGTCTCTCACACTCTCTGTCTCTCCCGCTCTCTGTCTCTCCCGCTCTCCCGCTCTCTCTCTCCCGCTCTCTCTCTCTTTCTCTCTCTCTCTCTCCCGCTCTCTCTCTCTCTCCCGCTCTCTCTCTCTCTCCCGCTCTCTCTCTCTCTCCCGCTCTCTCTCTCTCTCTCCCGCTCTCTCTCTCTCTCCCGCTCGCTCTCTCTCTCTCTCTCCCGCTCGCTCTCTCTCTCTCTCTCCCGCTCGCTCTCTCTCTCTCTCTCCCGCTCGCGCTCTCTCTCTCTCCCGCTCGCTCTCTCTCTCCCGCTCGCGATCTCTCTCTCTCTCCCTCTCGCTCTCTCTCTCCCGCTCGCTCTCTCTCTCTCTCTCTCCCCCGCTCGCTCTCTCTCTCCCGCTCTCTCTCTCTCTCTCTCCCGCTCTCTCTCTCTCTCTCTCTCTCCCTCTCTCCCGCTCTCTCTCTCTCTCTCTCCCGCTCGCTCTCTCTCTCTCTCTCTCCCGCTCGCTCTCTCTCTCTCCCGCTCGCTCTCTCTCTCTCCCGCTCGCTCTCTCTCTCTCCCGCTCGCTCTCTCTCTCTCTCCCGCTCGCTCTCTCTCTCTCTCCCGCTCGCTCTCTCTCTCTCTCCCGCTCGCTCTCTCTCTCCCGCTCGCGCTCTCTCTCTCTCCCGCTCGCTCTCTCTCTCCCGCTCGCTCTCTCTCTCTCTCCCGCTCGCGCTCTCTCTCTCTCCCGCTCGCTCTCTCTCTCTCTCCCGCTCGCTCTCTCTCTCTCTCCCGCTCGCTCTCTCTCTCTCTCTCCCGCTCGCGCTCTCTCTCCCGCTCGCTCTCTCTCTCCCGCTCTCTCTCTCTCTCCCGCTCTCTCTCTCTCTCTCTCCCTCTCTCCCGCTCTCTCTCTCTCTCTCTCCCGCTCGCTCTCTCTCTCTCTCTCTCCCGCTCGCTCTCTCTCTCTCCCGCTCGCTCTCTCTCTCTCTCCCGCTCGCTCTCTCTCTCTCCCGCTCGCGCTCTCTCTCTCTCCCGCTCGCTCTCTCTCTCTCTCCCGCTCGCTCTCTCTCTCTCTCCCGCTCGCTCTCTCTCTCTCTCTCCCGCTCGCGCTCTCTCTCCCGCTCGCGCTCTCTCTCTCTCCCGCTCGCGCTCTCTCTCTCTCCCGCTCGCGCTCTCTCTCTCTCCCGCTCGCGCGCTCTCTCTCTCTCTCTCTCTCTCTTTCTGTCTCTCCCGCTCTCTCTCGCTGGCTCTCTCCCTCCTCCTCTCCCAACCCCCCCCTCTCTCTCTCTCTAGCTCTCTCCCACACCTCTCTCTCTCTCTCTCTGGCTCTCCCCAAATATTCTGACTGGGATACAGTATGTGCCAGTCACCATACAGTGCCTCACCCAAGTGCCCGCTCTTTGTGCGTGAGCCTTGACTGAACGGTGGGAGTCTCATTCTCTTCCCCCGCCCCCTCATCCCGCACCAAGGCCGGAGGATCACAGCCGACCTATTCCTCATCGTCGTTTGCCCGCCTTTCATCCATATCCCTTTATACCCTCCCCTCGCGTAAAATCTATCGATCTCCTTCTCGAAAATGTCACTCCAGCCCCAAGTGTCCACAGGTTTTTCGGGGAAGAGGGACTGGAGATGGGGAAATGTCAAGGGTAGAGGGAGCTTTACTCTGTATCTAACCCCGTGCTGTACCTGCCCTGGGAGTGTTTGATGGGACAGTGTAGAGGGAGCTTTACTCTGTATCTAACCCCCTGTACCTGCCCTGGGAGTGTTTGATGGGACAGTGTAGAGGGAGCTTTACTCTGTATCTAACCCCCTGTACCTGCCCTGGGAGTGTTTGATGGGACAGTGTAGAGGGAGCTTTACTCTGTATCTAACCCCCTGTACCTGCCCTGGGAGTGTTTGATGGGACAGTGTAGAGGGAGCTTTACTCTGTATCTAACCCCCTGTACCTGCCCCGGGAGTGTTTGATGGGACAGTGTAGAGGGAGCTTTACTCTGTATCTAACCCCCTGTACCTGCCATGGGAGTGTTTGATGGGACAGTGTAGAGGGAGCTTTACTCTGTATCTAACCCCCTGTACCTGCCCTGGGAGTGTTTGATGGGACAGTGTCGAGGGAGCTTTACTCAGACCCTAACCCCGTGCTGTACCTGCCCTGGGAGGATAATCCAGATCTCCGAAATCCTTCGAGGCTAATTGTGGAATGGAGAGGAAACTGTTCTGGGTCTATTGTCCATGCACCCTGTACATTTCAGACCGCAACCTGATGTTACCGGGGAGGGGTTCCGAATTTTTAATATCCATTTTACAAATATAACCTTTCTGAAAGCTAGTCACTTTCATTTGCTCCTCGATTCCGTGGTCTTTCCAGGCAATAATGGTTTTCCTGCAGCGACTCCCGGTCCAGTTGATACCAGCTCCATGTAATCGTTCCAGACGGCGCTTTTCTGTGTGTGTCTTGCAGTTTGCTCTCTGCTTACTCTTGGCATCGTCGCCCCAATTTATATCGGGTTAAATCTCGCTGCTCCCACCCCTACCCCCGTTTTTTTTAAAAACCATCTCGATCGTCGCTCCCTTGGTGTGAAGGCCATCTCTGAGGGGAGCAGTGCCGTTTGTCGCCTGTTACGGTTTCGCTTGGGCAGCTCTTGCTTTCCCCCCCCCCCCTTTCCCGCAACCCGTCACAGAGTTAATGTCGGGCGAGCTGTTCTCTGAAGATTTCTCCCCCGTCCATTCCCTCTGTTGACAACAGCGAAGCCATCTCCCGTTCCAGCCTGTCTACTCTCAGCCACTCTGCTGCGAAACTGTAATTTATTCCTTTAATTCAAATTTAAAACGAACCCTTCGATATACCTTTGTAAATTTCAGAACAAGGAATTTGTTCTCATTTGTATTACGACATGAAGAATGAAAGAGTACAGTAAAATTAAAAAAAATATCAGATTACAAACCGCTTTTCTTTATATTTGTGTCGCTGTCTCAATCTTTGGGGAGGGGAGGAGAAGATGAGTGTGGAGGCTCCCTTGTGGTCTCGCTCTCAGGTTGTGAGTTCAAGTAGCGCTATAGACTTGAGCCCATAATGCTGGTTGACATTCCCAGTGCATTGCTGAGGGAGCGCCGCACTGTCGGAGGGGCGGTACTGAGGGAGTGCCGCACTGTCGGAGGGGCAGTACTGAGGGAGCGCTGCACTGCCGGAGGGGCGGTACTGAGGGAGCGCCGCACTGTCGGAGGGGCGGTACTGAGGGAGCGCCGCACTGTCGGAGGGGCGGTACTGAGGGAGCGCCGCACTGTCGGAGGGGCGGTACTGAGGGAGTGCCGCACTGCCGGAGGGGCGGTACTGAGGGAGTGCCGCACTGTCGGAGGGGCGGTACTGAGGGAGTGCCGCACTGCCGGAGGGGCGGTACTGAGGGAGTGCCGCACTGTCGGAGGGGCGGTACTGACAGAGCACCGCACTGAGGGAGTGCCGCACTGTCGGAGGGGCGGTACTGAGGGAGCGCTGCACTGCCGGAGGGGCGGTACTGAGGGAGTGCCGCACTGTCGGAGGGGCGGTACTGAGGGAGCGCCGCACTGTCGGAGGGGCAGTACTGAGAGAGCGCCGCACTGTCGGAGGGGCGGTACTGAGGGAGCGCCGCACTGTCGGAGGGGCGGTACTGAGGGAGCACCGCACTGCGCTGTCGGAGGGGCGGTACTGAGAGAGCGCCGCACTGTCGGAGGGGCAGTACTGAGGGAGCGCCGCGCTGTCGGAGGGGCTGTCTTTTAGAGGCCCCTTCTCTATCAGGTGAACGTAAACAATCCGTGACACTATTTCGAAGAAGAGCAGGGGGAGTTCTCCCCGGTATCTTGGGGCCAATTTTTATCCCTCAACCCAACATCACTAAAACAGATGATCTGGGTCACAGATGATACAAAAATCGGCCGTGTGGTTGATAATGAAGAAAGCTGTGGACTGCAGGAAGATATCGATCAACTGGTCAGGTGAACAGAACAGTAGCAGAGAAGTGTGAGGTAATGCATTTGGGGAGGGCTAACAAGGAAAGGGAGTAAACATTAAATGGTAGGGCACTGAGAAGTGTAGAGGAACAAAGGGACCTTGGAGTGCAGGTCCACACATCCCTGAAGGTAGTAGGCCAGGTGGATGAGATAGTTAAGAAGGCATACGGAATACTTGCCTTTATTAGCCAGGGCATAGGACACGAGCAGGGAGGTTATACTTGAACTGTATAAAACACTGGTTAGGCCACAGCTGGAGTACTGCGTGCAGTTCTGGTCACCGCATTACAGGAAAGATGTGATTGCACTGGAGAGGGTGCAGAGGAGATTTACCAGGATGTTGCACTAGAGAGGGTGCAGAGGAGATTTACCAGGATGTTGCACTGGAGAGGGTGCAGAGGAGATTTACCAGGATGTTGCACTAGAGAGGGTACAAAGGAGATTTACCAGGATGTTGCACTGGAGAGGGTACAGAGGAGATTTACCAGGATGTTGCACTGGAGAGGGTACAGAGGAGATTTACCAGGATGTTGCACTGGAGAGGGTACAGAGGAGATTTACCAGGATGTTGCACTGGAGAGGGTACAGAGGAGATTTACCAGGATGTTGCACTGGAGAGGGTGCAGAGGAGGTTTACCAGGATGTTGCACTGGAGAGGGTACAGAGGAGATTTACCAGGATGTTGCACTAGAGAGGGTACAAAGGAGATTTACCAGGATGTTGCACTGGAGAGGGTACAGAGGAGATTTACCAGGATGTTGCACTGGAGAGGGTACAGAGGAGATTTACCAGAATGTTGCACTAGAGAGGGTGCAGAGGAGATTTACCAGGATGTTGCACTGGAGAGGGTACAGAGGAGATTTACCAAGATGTTGCACTGGAGAGGGTACAGAGGAGATTTACCAGGATGTTGCACTGGAGAGGGTACAGAGGAGATTTACCAGGATGTTGCACTGGAGAGGGTGCAGAGGAGGTTTACCAGGATGTTGCACTGGAGAGGGTACAGAGGAGATTTACCAGGATGTTGCCAGGACTGGAGAATCTTGGCTATAGAAATGGCCTATTTCCCTCAGCAAGAGGGGTCAACAACCAGGGGGGCATAAATTTAAAGTAAATGGGGGGGAGGTTTAGACGGGGGTTTGAGGGGAAATTTCTTAACCCAGAGGGTGGTGGGGGTCTGGGGGGGAACTCACTGCCTGAAAGGGTGGTCGAGGCAGAAACCCTCACCACATTTAAAAAGTACTCGGATGTGCGCTTGACGTGCCGTGACCTGCAAGGTTACGGACCGAGGGCTGGAAAGTGGGATTAGGCTGGATTGCCTCGTTTGCCGTGTGCACACGATGGGTCGAAATGGCCTCTTTCGGTGCTGTAAACTTCTCCGATTATCACATTGCGGTTTGTGGGAGCTTGCTGTGCGCAAATTGGCTGGCCGCATTTCCCCCATTACAACAGTGACCGCACTGCGAAACAAGTACTCGTCAACGGTGAATCACTTTCGGACATCCTGAGCTGGTAAAAGGCCGTGGACATAGTCTCTGGTCAATTCAATATTTAACTATTTTTGAGATCTTGCTGTGTATGGCATAACAAAATCCCTGCACCTCAAAGAAATTCAATGCGAGAGAGATGTCTGTAAGGTTCTGTCTAAATGTAACGGCTTTCCTTTGAATTGATAACATAGAAAATAGGTGCAGGAGCAGGCCATTCGGCCCTTCGAGCCTGCACCACCATTCAATATGATCATGGCTGATCATTCACCTCAGTACCCCATTCCTGCTTTCTCTCCATACCCCTTGATCCCTTTAGCCGTAAGGGCCACATCTAACTCCCTTTTGAATATATCCAACGAACTGGCCCCAACAACTTTCTGTGGTAGAGAATTCCACAGGTTCACAATTCTCTGGGTGAAGAAGTTTCTCCTCATCTCGGTCCTAAATGGCTTACCCCTTATCCTTAGACTGTGACCCCTGGTTCTGGACTTCCCCAACATCAGGAACATTCTCCCTGCATCTAACCTGTCCCGTCCCGTCAGAATTTTATATGTTTCGATTAGATCCCCTCTCATTCTTCTAAATTCCAGTGAATATAAGCCCAGTTGATCCAGTCTTTCTTCATATGTCAGTCCTGCCATCCCGGGAATCAGTCTGGTGAACCTTCGCTGCACTCCCTCAATAGCAAGAATGTCCTTCCTCAGATTAGGAGACCAAAACTGAACACAATATTCCAGGTGTGGCCTCATCAAGGCCCTGCACAACTGCAGTAAGGCCTCCCTGCTCCTATACTCAAATCCTCTTGCTATGAAGGCCAAAATGCCATTTGATTTCTTAACTACCTGCTATACCTGCATGCCTACTTTCAATGACTGATGTACCATGACACCCAGGTCTCGTTGCACCTCCCCTTTTATTAATCTGTCGCTATTCAGATAATATTCTGCCTTCCTGTTTTTGCCACCAAAGTGGATAACCTCACATTTATCCACATTATACTGCATCTGCCATGCATTTGCTCACTCACCTAACCTGTCCAAGTCACCCTACAGCCTCTTAGCATCCTCCTCACAGCTCACACCGCCACCCAGCTTAGTGTCATCTGCAAACTTGGAGATATTACACTCAATTCCTTCGTCTAAATCATTAACGTATATTGTAAATAGCTGGGGTCCCAGCACTGAACCTTGCGGCACCCCACTAGTCACTGCCTGCCATTCTGAAAAGGACCCGTTTATCCCTTCTCTCTGCTTCCTGTCTGCCAACCAGTTCTCTATCCACGCCAATACATTACCCCCAATACCATGTGCTTTGATTTTGCATACTAATCTCTTGTGTGGGACCTTGTCAAAAGCCTTTTGAAAGTCCAAATACACCACATCCACCGATTCTCCCTTGTCCACTCTACTTGTTACATCCTCAAAAAATTCCAGAAGATTTGTCAAGCATGATTTCCCTTTCATAAATCCATGCTGACTTGGACCGATCCTGTCACTGCTTTCCAAATACGCTGCTATTTCATCTTTAATAATTGATTCCAACATTTTCCCTACTCACCATCATCATCATAGGTAGTCCCTCGAATCGAGGCTGACTTGCTTCCATGTCAAAAAGTTCACCGGTGTTTCAATGATGGACCTAAAATTCTAGGTCCGAACTAAATCCTAAAGGGTGGAAGGTGCCTGTGGGTGGATTTGTTTAACGTGGGGTGACCGTTGCACACCAGCCACCACACGGGGCTTGACAGAGCGAGGTCTGGGTCCAGGGGCAAGGGTTAACCAGGACGGCTGGAGACCAGCTCTGCTGCACGGGCCCAGTGCGCACAACATATCGCACACAGTGTGTGGGCTGGGCCCCGTGCTGCCCCCTGGGCCCTCGGCCTCTCCCGGGCCCCCGATCGCGTCCCTCTACGATCTCTCGCCGCTCCTGCTGTACCTGCCCCACGCTCCAATCACCGACCTGGGCCTTGGTGACGTCCCTCTTCGCTGCATTCGCCCTCCTGCTCCAGCCCGTGCTGCTCCCTGGCGAGGTAGGCCGCCAGGCTGCTCCGATAGTGCCGATGTCAGGCTGACCGGCCTATAATTCCCTGTTTTTTCTCTCTCCTTTTTTTAATTAGCTACCCACCAATCCATGGGAACTGATCCAGAGCCGATCGAATGTACTTCGGCGACGGTGAAGCGTTTTGGGACGTCCTGGGCTGATAAAAGGCGATGGTCAAAGAAGCACTCTCTATTCAACATTTCACTATTTGTGAGATCTTGCTGTGCGTGGAGTCACAAAATCCCTGCACCTCTTTTTTAAAAAAAAAATTCAATGCGAGAGGGAGATTTCTGTAAGGCGCTGTCTAAATGCAAAGGCTTTCCTTCGAATTGGTAAGTTCTCCCCTCCAACCCCTCCCAAATGAGAAGTCAGAAAATGGTCTTAATCTCCACCAGAGAGATTCATTCATAATGAATTCCCGCCAACAGGGGTACGCGGAGGAGGCGAGGCGGTGGCCATTCAAATAGAAACATAGAAAATAGATGCAGGAGTAGGCCATTCAATGAGTTCATGGCTGAACATGCAACCTCAGTACCCCATGACCCCTTGATTCCCCCGAGTAGTAAGGACTACATCTAACTCCTTTTTGAATACATTTAGTGAATTGGCCTCAACAACTCTCTGTGGTAGAGAATTCCACAGGTTCACCACTCTCTGGGTGAAGAAGTTTCTCCTCATCTCGGTCCTAAATGGCTTACCCCTTATCCTTAGACTGTGAGCCCTGGTTCTGGACTTCCCCAACATCGGGAACATTCTTCCTGCATCTAACCTGTCTAAACCCGTCAGAATTTTAAACGTTTCTATGAGGTCCCCTCTCATTCTTTTGAACTCCAGTGAATACAAGCCCAGTTGATCCAGTCTTTCTTGATAGGTCAGTCCCGCCATCCCGGGAATCAGTCTGGTGAACCTTCGCTGCACTCCCTCAATAGCAAGAATGTCCTTCCTCAAGTTAGGAGACCAAAACTGTACACAATACTCCAGGTGTGGCCTCACCAAGGCCCTGTACAACTGTAGCAACACCTCCCTGCCCCTGTACTCAAATCCCCTCGCTATGAAGGCCAACATGCCATTTGCTTTCTTAACCGCCTGCTGTACCTGCATGCCAACCTTCAATGACTGATGTACCATGACACCCAGGTCTCGTTGCACCTCCCCTTTTCCTAATCTGTCACCATTCAGATAATAGTCTGTCTCTCTGTTTTTGCCACCAAAGTGGATAACCTCACATTTATCCACATTACACTGCATCTGCCATGCATTTGCCCACTCACCTAACCTGTCCAAGTCACCCTGCAGCCTCATAGCATCCTCCTCACAGCTCACATTGCCACCCAGTTTAGTGTCATCTGCAAACTTGGAGATATTATATTCAATTCCTTCATCTAAATCATTAATGTATATTGTAAATAGCTGGGGCCCCAGCACTGAACCTTGCGGTACCCCACTAGTCACTAGTCAATGCTTATTTATTCATGAGGAAGGGGCGGTACCTATTCAAATACTTATTTATTCATGAGGAAGGGGCGGTACCTATTCAAATACTTATTTATTCATGAGGAAGGGGCGGTACCTATTCAAATACTTATTTATTCATGAGGAAGGGGCGGTACCTATTCAAATACTTATTTATTCATGAGGAAGGGGCGGTACCTATTCAAATACTTATTTATTCATGAGGAAGGGGCGGTACCTATTCAAATACTTATTTATTCATGAGGAAGGGGCGGTACCTATTCAAATACTTATTTATTCATGAGGAAGGGGCGGTAGCTATTCAAATACTTATTTATTCATGAGGGGGCATCCGAAACGGAGAAGGACGCCCCATAGACCCTCGTGATTGACAGTGTCAAAGGCCTTTGTACGGTCGAGGAAAGCCATGTATAAGGGCTGGCGCTGTTCGCCTGCATTTTACCTGCAGCTGTCGCGCTCAAAGGATCATGTCCGTTGTGACCCGTCGGGGACGAAATCCGCACTGTGACTCCGGGAGGAGCTCCTCGGCCATGGGAAGATGTCGGTTGAGGAGGTCTCCTCATCTGAGGAAGGACGTTCTTGCTGTTGAGGGAGTGCAGCGAAGGTTCACCAGACTGATTCCCGGGATGGCAGGGACATGAGGAGAGACTGGATCGACTGGGCCTGTATCCACTGGAGTTTAGAAGAATGAGAGGGGATCTCATAGAAACATATAAAATTCTGACGGGACTGGACAGGTTAGAGGCAGGAAGAATGTTCCCTTCGCTGGGGAAGTCCAGAACCAGGGGTCACAGTCTAAGGATAAGGGGTAAGCCATTTAGGACCGAGATGAGGAGAAACTTCTTCACCCAGAGAGTTGTGAACCTGTGGAATTCTCTACCACAGAAAGTTGTTGAGGCCAGTTCGTTAGATATATTCAAAAGGGAGTTAGATGTGGCCCTTACGGCTAAAGGGATCAAGGGGTATGGAGAGAAAGCAGGAATGGGGTACTGAGGGAATGATCAGCCATGATCTTATTGAATGGTGGTGCAGGCTCGAAGGGCCGAATGGCCTGCTCCTGCACCTAATTTCTATGTTTCTATGACTAGACTTTCCCAGTGGCTGATAGCAGGGAGATTCCTCTGTAGTTGCCGTAGTCAGACTTGTCCCCTTTTTTAAAGATGGTCACAATTACTGCATCTCTGAGATCCACCGGTATGTTCTCCTCCCTCCAGATGAGGTTGTGGCAGCAATGCCTCTCCGCCATACTTCAATGCCTCACGGACCGTGTACGGCAGGCGCCTCAAGTCGCTGGAGAAATACCACCAGCGCTGTCTCCGCGAGATCCCGCAAATCCCCCCTGGGAGGACAGACGCACCAACGTTAGCGTCCTCGACCAGGCCCCAACATCCCCAGCGTCGAAGCACTGACCACACTCGACCAGCTCCGCTGGGGCAGGGCCACATTGTCCGCACGTCCCCCCCCCCAGACACGAGACTCCCCAAAGCCAAGCGCTCTACTCGGAACTCCTGCACGGGCAAACGAGCCAAAGGGTGGGCAGAGGAGACGTTACAAGGGACCACCCTCAAAGCCTCCCTTGTTAAAGTGCAACATCCCCACCGACACCCTGGGAGTCCCTGGGCCCAAAGACCAGTCCGCCCTAAGCGGGGGGAAGTGCATCCAGGAGGGCGCTGAACACCTCGAACCTCGTCGCCAACAGCGTGCAGAAACCAAGCGGCAGGAGCGTGCGGCAAACCTGTCCTACCCTCCCTTTCCTTCAATGGCTATCTGTCCCCGCTGTGACAGACAGGGGACTGTGGTTCTCATATTGGGCTGTTCAGCCACCTAAGGACTCATCTTAAGAGTGGAAGCAAGTCTTCCTGGATTCTAAGGGATTGCCGAGGAGGGTGATACTTACTTATTCATGAGGAAGGGTGCGGTGATCTATTCAAATGCTCATTTATTCATGAGGAAGTGGGCGGTGATCTATTCAAATGCTCATTTATTCATGAGGAAGGGGGCGGCGATCTATACAAATGCTCATTTATTCATGAGGAAAGGGGGTGGCGATCTATTCAAATGCTCATTTATTCATGAGGAAGGGGGCGGCGATCTATTCAAATGCTCATTTATTCATGAGGAAAGGGGGCGGTGATCTATTCAAATGCTCATTTATTCATGAGGAAGGGGGCGGTGATCTATTCAAATGCTCATTTATTCATGAGGAAAGGGGGCGGCGATCTATTCAAATGCTCATTTATTCATGAGGAAGGGGGCGGGGATCTATTCAAATGCTCATTTATTCATGAGAAAGGGGGGGCGGTGATCTATTCAAATGCTCATTTATTCATGAGGAAGGGGGTGGTGATCGATTCAAATGCTCATTTATTCATGAGGAAGGGGGGCGGTGATCTATTCAAATGCTCATTTATTCATGAGGAAAGGGGGGGGGCGGTGATCTATTCAAATGCTCATTTATTCATGAGGAAATGGGGCGGTGATCTATTCAAATGCTCATTTATTCATGAGGAAGGGGGGGGCGGGGATCTATTCAAATGCTCATTTATTCATGAGGAAAGGGGGCGGTGATCTATTCAAATGCTCATTTATTCATGAGGAAAGGGGGCGGTGATCTATTCAAATGCTCATTTATTCATGAGGAAAGGGGGCGGTGATCTATTCAAATGCTCATTTATTCATGAGGGAAGGGGGCGGTGATCTATTCAAATGCTCATTTATTCATTAGGAAAGGGGAGGTGATCTATTCAAATGCTCATTTATTCATGAGAAAGGGGGCGGTGATCTATTCAAATGCTCATTTATTCATGAGGAAAGAGGGCGGTGATCTATTCAAATGCTCATTTATTCATGAGAAAGGGGGGGCGGTGATCTATTCAAATGCTCATTTATTCATGAGGAAGGTGGTGGTGATCGATTCTAATGCTCATTTATTCATGAGGAAAGGGGGCGGTGATCTATTCAAATGCTCATTTATTCATGAGGAAAGGGGGCGGTGATCTATTCAAATGCTCATTTATTCATGAGGAAGGGGGGCGGTGATCTATTCAAATGCTCATTTATTCATGAGGAAAGGGGGGGGCGGTGATCTATTCAAATGCTCATTTATTCATGAGGAAGGGGGCGGTGATCTATTCAAATGCTCATTTATTCATGAGGAAAGGGGGCGGTGATCTATTCAAATGCTCATTTATTCATGAGGAAGGGGGGTGCGGTGATCTATTCAAATGCTCATTTATTCATGAGGAAGGGGGCGGCGATCTATTCAAATGCTCATTTATTCATGAGGAAAGGGGGCGGTGATCTATTCAAATGCTCATTTATTCATGAGGAAAGGGGGCGGTGATCTATTCAAATGCTCATTTATTCATGAGGAAGGGGGGGCGGTGATCTATTCAAATGCTCATTTATTCATGAGAAAGGGGGGGCGGTGATCTATTCAAATGCTCATTTATTCATGAGGAAGGGGGTGGTGATCGATTCAAATGTTCATTTATTCATGAGGAAAGGGGGCGGTGATCTATTCAAATGCTCATTTATTCATGAGGAAAGGGGGCAGTGATCTATTCAAATGCTCATTTATTCATGAGGAAGGTGGGGGCAGTGATCTATTCAAATGCTCATTTATTCATGAGGAAGGGGGCGCGATCTATTCAAATGCTCATTTATTCATGAGGAAGGGGGCGGCGATCAATTCAAATGCTCATTTATTCATGAGGAAAGGGGGCGGTGATCTATTCAAATGCTCATTTATTCATGAAGGGGGGGGCGGTGATCTATTCAAATGCTCATTTATTCATGAGGAAAGGGGGCGGTGATCTATTCAAATGCTCATTTATTCATTAGGAAAGGGGCGGTGATCTATTCAAATGCTCATTTATTCATGAGAAAGGGGGCGGTGATCTATTCAAATGCTCATTTATTCATGAGAAAGGGGGGGCGGTGATCTATTCAAATGCTCATTTATTCATGAGGAAGGGGGTGGTGATCGATTCAAATGCTCATTTATTCATGAGGAAAGGGGGCGGTGATCTATTCAAATGCTCATTTATTCATGAGGAAAGGGGGCGGTGATCTATTCAAATGCTCATTTATTCATGAGAAAGGGGGGGCGGTGATCTATTCAAATGCTCATTTATTCATGAGGAAGGGGGTGGTGATCGATTCAAATGCTCATTTATTCATGAGGAAAGGGGACGGTGATCTATTCAAATGCTCATTTATTCATGAGGAAAGGGGGCGGTGATCTATTCAAATGCTCATTTATTCATGAGGAAAGGGGGCGGTGATCTATTCAAATGCTCATTTATTCATGAGGGAAGGGGGCGGTGATCTATTCAAATGCTCATTTATTCATGAGGAAGGGGGGCGGTGATCTATTCAAATGCTCATTTATTCATGAGGAAAGGGGGGGGCGGTGATCTATTCAAATGCTCATTTATTCATGAGGAAGGGGTCGGTGATCTATTCAAATGCTCATTTATTCATGAGGAAAGGGGGCGGTGATCTATTCAAATGCTCATTTATTCATGAGGAAGGGGGGGCGGGATCTATTCAAATGCTCATTTATTCATGAGGAAGGGGGGGCGGGGATCTATTCAAATGCTCATTTATTCATGAGGAAAGGGGGCGGTGATCTATTCAAATGCTCATTTATTCATGAGGAAGGGGGGGCGGTGATCTATTCAAATGCTCATTTATTCATGAGGAAGGGGGCGGTGATCTATTCAAATGCTCATTTATTCATGAGGAAAGGGGGCGGCGATCTATTCAAATGCTCATTTATTCATGAGGAAGGGGGCGGCGATCAATTCAAATGCTCATTTATTCATGAGGAAAGGGGGCGGTGATCTATTCAAATGCTCATTTATTCATGAGGAAGGGGGCGGTGATCTATTCAAATGCTCATTTATTCATGAGGAAGGGGGGGGCGGTGATCTATTCAAATGCTCATTTATTCATGAGGAAAGGGGGCGGTGATCTATTCAAATGCTCATTTATTCATGAGGAAAGGGGGCGGTGATCTATTCAAATGCTCATTTATTCATGAGGAAAGGGGGGGGCGGTGATCTATTCAAATGCTCATTTATTCATGAGGAAGGGGGCGGTGATCTATTCAAATGCTCATTTATTCATGAGGAAGGGGGGGGCGGTGATCTATTCAAATGCTCATTTATTCATGAGGAAGGGGGCGGTGATCTATTCAAATGCTCATTTATTCATGAGGAAAGGGGGCGGCGATCTATTCAAATGCTCATTTATTCATGAGGAAGGGGGCGGCGATCAATTCAAATGCTCATTTATTCATGAGGAAAGGGGGTGGTGATCTATTCAAATGCTCATTTATTCATGAGGAAGGGGGCGGTGATCTATTCAAATGCTCATTTATTCATGAGGAATGGGGGGGGGCGGTGATCTATTCAAATGCTCATTTATTCATGAGGAAAGGGGGCGGTGATCTATTCAAATGCTCATTTATTCATGAGGAAGGGGGGGGCGGTGATCTATTCAAATGCTCATTTATTCATGAGGAAAGGGGGCGGTGATCGATTCAAATGCTCATTTATTCATGAGGAAGGGGGCGGTGATCTATTCAAATGCTCATTTATTCATGAGGAAAGGGGGCAGTGATCTATTCAAATGCTCATTTATTCATGAGGAAGGTGGGGGCAGTGATCTATTCAAATGCTCATTTATTCATGAGGAAGGGGGCGCGATCTATTCAAATGCTCATTTATTCATGAGGAAGGGGGCGGCGATCAATTCAAATGCTCATTTATTCATGAGGAAAGGGGGCGGTGATCTATTCAAATGCTCATTTATTCATGAAGGGGGGGGCGGTGATCTATTCAAATGCTCATTTATTCATGAGGAAAGGGGGCGGTGATCTATTCAAATGCTCATTTATTCATTAGGAAAGGGGCGGTGATCTATTCAAATGCTCATTTATTCATGAGAAAGGGGGCGGTGATCTATTCAAATGCTCATTTATTCATGAGAAAGGGGGGGCGGTGATCTATTCAAATGCTCATTTATTCATGAGGAAGGGGGTGGTGATCGATTCAAATGCTCATTTATTCATGAGGAAAGGGGGCGGTGATCTATTCAAATGCTCATTTATTCATGAGGAAAGGGGGCGGTGATCTATTCAAATGCTCATTTATTCATGAGAAAGGGGGGGCGGTGATCTATTCAAATGCTCATTTATTCATGAGGAAGGGGGTGGTGATCGATTCAAATGCTCATTTATTCATGAGGAAAGGGGACGGTGATCTATTCAAATGCTCATTTATTCATGAGGAAAGGGGGCGGTGATCTATTCAAATGCTCATTTATTCATGAGGAAAGGGGGCGGTGATCTATTCAAATGCTCATTTATTCATGAGGGAAGGGGGCGGTGATCTATTCAAATGCTCATTTATTCATGAGGAAGGGGGGCGGTGATCTATTCAAATGCTCATTTATTCATGAGGAAAGGGGGGGGCGGTGATCTATTCAAATGCTCATTTATTCATGAGGAAGGGGTCGGTGATCTATTCAAATGCTCATTTATTCATGAGGAAAGGGGGCGGTGATCTATTCAAATGCTCATTTATTCATGAGGAAGGGGGGGCGGGATCTATTCAAATGCTCATTTATTCATGAGGAAGGGGGGGCGGGGATCTATTCAAATGCTCATTTATTCATGAGGAAAGGGGGCGGTGATCTATTCAAATGCTCATTTATTCATGAGGAAGGGGGGGCGGTGATCTATTCAAATGCTCATTTATTCATGAGGAAGGGGGCGGTGATCTATTCAAATGCTCATTTATTCATGAGGAAAGGGGGCGGCGATCTATTCAAATGCTCATTTATTCATGAGGAAGGGGGCGGCGATCAATTCAAATGCTCATTTATTCATGAGGAAAGGGGGCGGTGATCTATTCAAATGCTCATTTATTCATGAGGAAGGGGGCGGTGATCTATTCAAATGCTCATTTATTCATGAGGAAGGGGGGGGCGGTGATCTATTCAAATGCTCATTTATTCATGAGGAAAGGGGGCGGTGATCTATTCAAATGCTCATTTATTCATGAGGAAAGGGGGCGGTGATCTATTCAAATGCTCATTTATTCATGAGGAAAGGGGGCGGTGATCTATTTAAATGCTCATTTATTCATGAGGAAAGGGGGCGGTGATCTATTCAAATGCTCATTTATTCATGAGGAAAGGGGGGGGCGGTGCCTATTTAAATAAGCCAGCGCACGTGGGGTGTGTGTGTGTGGTGGTGGGCGGTGCTTATTGAGATCAGCCTGACCAGAACAGGCGCGCGCGGGGCGGGCGGGCTTCGGCCAATCGGCGCCAGGCAAGGGAGGCGGCCGCGCGGCGACGGACGGGCGTGCCGACCAATGGGAGGTCCCCCCCCCGCCCGCGCGGCCGAGCCGACCAATGGCGAGCCGCGCGAGGAGGAAGCGAGGGCGGGAAGACCTTTTCGTCCGGCGAGAGGAGGAGGAGGAGGAAAGGCCGGCCGCCATTTTGTGCCCGCGGTTTCCCGAGGAAGAAATCCCTCAAGAAAACAAAAAGAGCAAATACTCCGCCACCCCGCGAAATTAAACCCCCCGCCTCCTCAACGTAGTTTGTCACACCCCCCCCCCCCTCCCGGCGGCCTATATTGGATTTATACGGCTTTGGGAAGCTTTTAATTGGCCTTGTTCCTCGGCGGCGGGGGAGGGGGACCTGAAGCCATGGCGCCAGCAGCCATTTGACGGTAAGACTTTGTGGCTGCAGGACTCAAAAGTCCCAAATAACGGGGCTGGGCGGCATCAGTGTCGGGTTGTGGGGCGCAATCTTTGAGCTGGCGGGGGTGGGGGGGCAACTGGAGGTGCGTTATAGAAAGCTGCAAGTTGTTTGCTCCCCTTAAAAAGTGACATTTTCTCTCTCATCCGCCAGGAAATTTCGTGTGGGCAGCGAGGTGGCAGATGCAGTTTAAGGCGGGAAAAAAAAATGGTGGATTGGGATGTGGGGGAGGGGAGTGTGGGATGGGATGGGGGGAGATGGGGAGGGGAGTGGGATGGGGGAGGGGAGTGGGGGATGGGATGGGATGGGGGAGGGGAGTGTGGGATGGGGGAGGGGAGTGGGGGATGGGAGGGGAGTGTGGGAGGGGAGTGGGATGGGGGAGGGGAGTGGGATGGGAGTGGGGGATGGGGGAGGGGAGTGTGGGATGGGGAGGGGAGTGTGGGGGATGGGAGTGGGATGGGGGAGGGGAGTGTGGGATGGGGAGGGGGGTGGGATGGGGGAGGGGAGTGGGGGATGGGAGTGGGATGGGGGAGGGGAGTGTGGGATGTGGGGGATGGGGAGGGGATGGGGGAGGGGAGTATGGGATTGGGAGGGGAGTGGGGGATGGGGGTGGGGAAGGTGGTTGTTCACTGGAATCGTAGCCCAAACAATGTTTTCTAAAAAAAAACTTTTAAATGTCCCCCCGGGGGGCGTTCAGAAAGGCCAACGCTTGGCATTTATATAGCGCCTTTGGTTGGCCGCTCACTGTTGTATTGTGGGAAACGCCAACCTGCGCACAGCAAGCTCCCACACCCAGCGATGTGATTCTGAGCCAGATCTGTGTGTGTGTGTTTTTAATGATGTTGATTCATATGGGATATATATATTTGCCCCAGGACACACCGGGGTGGGGTACTTTCCCCCACCCTCCCCCAGCCGGCCGCCTGCTCGTCTTCGAACTAGCGGCCGTGGGAGCTTTTACGTCCGCCGCCGAGAGGGCAGCCTCAGTACGGCCCCTCCGACAGTGCGGCACTCCCTCAGTACGGCCCCTCCGACAGCGCAGTGCGGCGCTCCCTCAGTACGGCCCCTCCGACAGCGCAGTGCGGCTCTCCCTCGGTACCGCCCCTCCGACAGCGCAGTGCGGCGCTCCCTCGGTACCGCCCCTCCGACAGCGCAGTGCGGCGCTCCCTCGGTACCGCCCCTCCGACAGCGCAGTGCGGCGCTCCCTCGGTACCGCCCCTCCGACAGCGCAGTGCGGCGCTCCCTCGGTACCGCCCCTCCGACAGCGCAGTGCGGCGCTCCCTCGGTACCGCCCCTCCGACAGCGCAGTGCGGCGCTCCCTCGGTACCGCCCCTCCGACAGCGCAGTGCGGCGCTCCCTCGGTGGCGCCCCTCTGACAGCGCGGTGCTCCCTCAGCACTGCACTGGGAGCGTCGGCCTTGCTTCACGCGCTCAAGTCCCTGGAGTGGGACGCGAAGCCACAACCTTCTGACTCGCAGGCGAGGGAACGATGCACTGAGGCATGGCTGGCACTCGAGAGGGAACTGCGGAATCTGGAGCTTGAGTTGCTGGTTTTACCCGCCGTCCCGGGTTGAATTGCGTGAGGTTTGGGAATGTGTGCATGAAAGAAAAAAAGCACTAAGTTAATCAGAAGTGGACGCCTATTGAGGTTGTGCTGGAAACCTTGGCGGCAGTTCTCGTGATTCTTCAGTTCTGTTCCAAACGTTTGCAACTAAACAGCTGTCAAGCTGGGCGTTGTTTGCCAGCGTCTCTCCTTCCCAGGAGAGGCGCAACATCAAAACATCGGTGGTTTAATTATTTTGCAGGTGAATCTTAAAAGTTCCCACTATTGTTTGCAGTTGTTCCGCAGCTCGCCACTCCCTCCTCTCTCTCTGTCGTCTTCCTCCCTCTCCAGAAGGTGCTGTTTCTTGCCTTGGGGTACGGTCACATTACAGCTGGCGGATTTCTCATTCTTCGCCCAGTTGAGCGGTTCTGCGTGTCGTGTGGCGGGCTGTTCAACTCGGGGAGGCATCGCAACTCAGCCTGGACTCGTCCTCGGCCGATGTCGACGCTTGTGTGCCCTGGGCTGTCGAAATACACCAGCTGGAGCCGCAAAGACTGGCTGTATTCTCTCCCACGCCCCATCCCCAGCCTGTTTAACTGGTGCTGGGGTACCGTTTAACGAGCAGCAGGGGCCACCTTTTGCACGGGGGAGTAAGCTCGACTCTTTACAACAGCTTGCATTCATACGGCGTGGCCAAATGCCCCAAGGCGCTTCACGGACATCTTGAGCAAACAAAATTTGCCACGTAAGGAAATATTAGGGCAGGTGACCAAATGCTTGGTGAAAGAGGCCGGTTTTAAGCAGCGTCTTAGAGGAGGAGAGAGAGGTGGAGAGGTTTAGGCAGTGAGGCCCAGAGGCTGAAGGCATGGGCCTCACTCCCTGTGAAGGTTGAGCGATTTATAATCCGAGATGTTCAAGAGGGCAGAATTGGAGAAGCGCAGCGATCTCAACAACCACAACTTGTATTTATATAGCACCTTTAACGTAGTAAAACGTCCCAAAGCACTTCACAGGAGTATTATGAGACGGAAATATTTGACACCGAACCATAGAAGAGGATATAAGGGACAGGTGACCAAAAGCTTGGTGAAAGAGGTGGGTTTTAAGGAGCGTCTTACAGGAGGAAAGAGGCAGAGAGGTTTAGGGAGGGAGTTCCAGAGCTTGGGGCCCAGGCAGCTGAAGGCACGGCCACCGATGGTGGAGCGATTATAATCAGGGATGCTCAGGAGAGCAGAATTAGAGGAGCGCAGACATCTCTGGGAGGGGCGGGGTTGGGGGTTGTGAGGCTGGAGGAGGTTACAGAGATTGGGAGGGGTGTAGGGACTGAAGGGGGTTACAGAGATAGGGAGGGGGTGTAGGGGCTGGAGGAGGTTACAGACATAGGGAGGGGTGTAGGGGCTGGAGGAGGTTACAGAGATAGGGAGGGCTGGAGGGGGGTTACAGAGATATGGGTGTAGGGGCTGGAGGAGATTACTGAGATGGGGGGGGGGCTGGAGGGGGTTACAGATGTGGAGGGGGTTACAGAGATGTGGAGGGGCTGGAGGAGGTTATAGAGATGTGGAGGGGCTGAAGGGGGTTACAGAGATAGGGAGGGGCTGGAGGAGGTTATAGAGATGTGGAGGGGCTGGAAGAGGTTACAGGGATAGGGAGGGGGTGTAGGGGCTGGAGGAGGTTAGAGATAGGGAGGGGTGTAGGGGCTGGAGGGGATTACAGAGATAGGGAGGGGTGTAGGGGCTGGAGGAGGTTACAGAGATAGAGAGGGCTGGAGGGGGGTTACAGAGATATGGGTGTAGGGGCTGGAGGAGATTACTGAGATGGGGGGGGCTGGAGGGGGTTACAGAGATAGGGAGGGGTGGAGGGGCTGGAGGAGGTTATAGAGATGTGGAGGGGCTGGAGGAGGTTACAGGGATAGGGAGGTGGCGAGGAGGGATTTGTAAACGAGGATGAGAATTATGAAATCGAGGCGTTACCGGACTGGGAGCCAATGTAGTTCAGCGAGTACAGGGGATGATGGGTGAGCGGGACTCGGTGCGAGTTAGGATACAGACAGCAGAGTTGTGGACGAGCTCATGTTTCGGGAACATGCCAGAAAAGCGTTGGAATAGCGAGGGAATCTTCGACTGTGACGGCTGCTATCAGTTCCAAGTTTTAATATGTTGAAGTGCCAGGGCCTCCCAGAAAAGAAATGTATTTTTAGTCTCCCTGGTTAACTAGTTGGCTGCTGGCTTTGCCTATATCGGTGACATTCACTGGCCTGGAAATGTTGCTTGTTTGAGCTGCTCGTAAACATGCATCATCATCATACACAGTCCCTCGGAATCGAGGAAGACTTGCTTCCACTCTAAAAGTGAGTCCTTAGATGGCTGAACAGCCCAATACGAGAACCACAGTCCCTGTCACAGGTGGGACAGATAGGCGTTGAGGGAAGGGGAGGGTGGGACTGGTTTGTTGCACGCTCCTTCCGCTGCCTGCGCTTGCTTTCTGCACGCTCTCGGCGACGAGACTCGGTGCTCAGCGCCCTCCCGGATGCACTTCCTCCACTTAGGGCGGACTGGTCTTTGGCCAGGGACTCCCAGGTGTCGGTGGGGATGTTGCTCTTTATCAAGGAGGGTGTCTTTGAAACGTTTCCTCTGCCCACCTGGGGTTCGCTTGCCGTGTCGGAGCTCCGAGTAGAGCGCTTGCTTTGGGAGTCTTGTGTCGTGGACATTGTTTGTCGTAAATGTCCCTCGCACGTTGAGAGTATCATGCCGGAGAGCGAGAGAGAGAGTTAGAGAGAGAAAGAAAAATCAGGCCGTTGGTGCACATGATCCAGACCCACACTCCCCAGTGCAGCACCGAGGGAGAACGGCATTGCCGGAGGTGCAGTTAAGATGAGAAATCAAGCCACGGCCCCATCCTGCCACTTGCCTGTCCCGCTGGACAGAAAAGATCCCACGTCGCAAGAGCAAATTCTCCCGCTGTCACGTCCAACCGACGGATTAACTGGCCATTCATCTCAATTCTGTGTTGTGGGATCTTGATCTGCCAAGATTGGCATTTATTTGCACAGGCTCCGAAAGGGCTTTACATAAGAAACAGGAGCAGGAGTCGGCCATTCGGCCCCTTGAGCCCCGCTCCGCCATTCAATAAGATCGCGGCTGATCTGATCTTGGGCTCAGCTCCACTTCCCTGCCCACCCCTTATTCCCTTATCATTCAAAAATCTGTCTATCTCAGCCTTAAATATATTCAATGACCCAGCCCCCTAAGCTCTCTGGGGCAGAGAATTCCACAGATTCACCAGAAGAAATTCCTCCTCATCTCCGTCTTAAATGGGCGACCCCTTATTCCGAAACTATGCCCCCTAGTTTTAGAAATTGGGGAATAGGCTTGGGAGGGGGCTCTCTCCCAAGCGGCAAGGTTTCACGCCCGCGTCTGGGCAGTGAGCGCTGACCCTCGGTGAGAAATTTCCCCTCAAATCCCCTCTAAACCTCCCACCAATGGCTTTAAATTACGTCTCCTGGTTGTTGACCTCTCTGCTAAGAGAAATAGGGCCGTCCTATCCACTCTATCCAGGCCCCACACACCTCAATCAGGTCTCCCCTCAGTCTCCTCTCCAATCTTTCCTCATCGCTAAAATTCTCCATGACCTCAGTGGTATAGAAAGCAGTGGCAGGCCTTCTCACGGGGGGGGGGGGGGTTACTAGGCGACTAAATGCAGCCTTAACAACGTGACCCAACCCTCTATTTCCCCCCCCCCCCACCAGAGAACACTGACAAACGTTCCTTGCCTCCATATGGCGCTGGTCACATTTGGAGCGCTGTCTGACGAGGAGGAAAACGATATAGTGGGACAAGGGGGAGGCTCGGTTAGGGAACCCAAGCTACAGTTGAAGAGAACTTTAGAAACATTTTTCATAAAAGAAAGACTTATCTCTCGTCATCAGAGGCAGTCCCTCGAACGAGGATGACTTGCTTCCACAGGAGTTCACAGATGTTTCAATGAAGGACCCGATGTTCCAGTCCTGAACTCCAATTGAGGGGGTGGGAGATGCCTGTGGGTGGATTGTTTTAACGTGGGGTGACCGTTACACACCAGCCACCACACGGGCCTGACAGAGCGAGGTCTGGGTCCAGGGGCAAGGGTTAACCAGGACGCCTGGAGACCTGCTCTGCTGCACGGACCCAGTGCGCCCACATATCGCACAGTGTGTGGGCTGGGCCGGTGCTGCCCCTCGGCTCTCCGGGGCCCGAACCCTCATTTGCCCCGATCTCTCACTGCTCCCCACCCCACCCCCGATCTCTCGCCGCTCCCCCCCCCCCCGATCTCTCGCCGCTCCCCCCCCCCCCCCCCCGATCTCTCGCCGCTCCCCCCACCCCCCCCCCCCGATCTCTCGCCGCTCCTCCCCCCCCCCGATCTCTCGCCGCTCCCCCCACCCCCCCCCCCGATCTCTCGCCGCTCCTCCCCCCCCCCCCCGATCTCTCGCCGCTCCCCCCCCCCCCGATCTCTCGCCGCTCCTCCCCCCCCCCCGATCTCTCGCCGCTCCCCCCCCCCCCCGATCTCTCGCCGCTCCCCCCACCCCCCCCCCCCGATCTCTCGCCGCTCCTCCCCCCCCCCCCGATCTCTCGCCGCTCCCCCCCCCCCCCCGATCTCTCGCCGCTCCTCCCCCCCCCCACCCCGATCTCTCGCCGCTCCCCCCCCCCCACCCCCGATCTCTCGCCGATCCCCCCCCCACCCCGATCTCTCGCCGCTCCTCCTCCCCCCCCCCCCGATCTCTCGCCGCTCCTCCCCCCCCCCACCCCGATCTCTCGCCGCTCCCCCCCCCCCCACCCCGATCTCTCGCCGCTCCCCCCCCCCCCCACCCCCGATCTCTCGCCGATCCCCCCCCCACCCCGATCTCTCGCCGCTCCTCCTCCCCCCCCCCCCGATCTCTCGCCGCTCCTCCCCCCCCCCCCCCCCGATCTCTCGCCGCTCCCCCCCCCCCCCCCCCCCACCCCCGATCTCTCGCCGATCCCCCCCCCACCCCGATCTCTCGCCGCTCCTCCCCCCCCCCACCCCGATCTCTCGCCGCTCCTCCCCCCCCCCACCCCGATCTCTCGCCGCTCCTCCTCCCCCCCACCCCGATCTCTCGCCGCTCCTCCTCCCCCCCCCCCGATCTCTCGCCGCTCCTCCTCCCCCCCCCCCCCGATCTCTCGCCGCTCCTCCCCCCCCCCCCCCCCGATCTCTCGCCGCTCCTCCCCCCCCCCACCCCGATCTCTCGCCGCTCCTCCTCCCCCTCCCCCGATCTCTCGCCGCTCCTCCTCCCCCTCCCCCCCCGATCTCTCGCCGCTCCTCCCCCCCCCCCCCCCCGATCTCTCGCCGCTCCTCCTCCCCCCCCCCCCCGATCTCTCGCCGCTCCTCCCCCCCCCCCCCCCGATCTCTCGCCGCTCCCTCCCCCTCCCCCCCGATCTCTCGCCGCTCCTCCCCCCCCCCCCCCCCCCGATCTCTCGCCGCTCCTCCTCCCCCCCACCCCGATCTCTCGCCGCTCCTCCTCCCCCCCCCCCCCGATCTCTCGCCGCTCCCCCCCCCCCCCCCGATCTCTCGCCGCTCCTCCTCCCCCCCCCCCCGATCTCTCGCCGCTCCCCCCCCCCCCCCCGATCTCTCGCCGCTCCTCCCCCCCCCCCGATCTCTCGCCGCTCCCCCCCCCCCCCGATCTCTCGCCGCTCCTCCTCCCCCCCCCCCCGATCTCTCGCCGCTCCCCCCCCCCCCCCCCGATCTCTCGCCGATCCCCCCCCCCCCCCGATCTCTCGCCGCTCCTCCTCCTCCCCCCCCCCGATCTCTCGCCGCTCCTCCCCCCCCCCGATCTCTCGCCGCTCCCCCCCCCCCCCCCGATCTCTCGCCGCTCCCCCCCCCCCCCCCCCGATCTCTCGCCGCTCCTCCTCCCCCCCCCCCCGATCTCTCGCCGCTCCCCCCCCCCCCCCCCCCGATCTCTCGCCGATCCCCCTCCCCCCCCCCCGATCTCTCGCCGCTCCCCCCCCCCCCCCCCCCGATCTCTCGCCGCTCCTCCTCCCCCCCCCCCCGATCTCTCGCCGCTCCCCCCCCCCCCCCCCCGATCTCTCGCCGATCCCCCCCCCCCCCGATCTCTCGCCGCTCCCCCCCCCCCCCCCCCCCCGATCTCTCGCCGCTCCTCCTCCCCCCCCCCGATCTCTCGCCGCTCCTCCTCCCCCCCCCCCCGATCTCTCGCCGCTCCCCCCCCCCCCCCCCCCGATCTCTCGCCGCTCCCTCCCCCCCCCCCCCCCGATCTCTCGCCGCTCCTCCCCCCCCCCCCCGATCTCTCGCCGCTCCTCCTCCCCCCCCCCGATCTCTCGCCCGCTCCCCCCCCCCCCCCCCGATCTCTCGCCGCTCCCCCCCCCCCCCCCCGATCTCTCGCCGCTCCCCCCCCCCCCCCCCCGATCTCTCGCCGCTCCTCCTCCCCCTCCCCCCCCGATCTCTCGCCGCTCCTCCTCCCCCCCCCCCCCCCGATCTCTCGCCGCTCCTCCTCCCCCTCCCCCCCCGATCTCTCGCCGCTCCTCCTCCCCCTCCCCCCCCGATCTCTCGCCGCTCCTCCTCCCCCTCCCCCCCGATCTCTCGCCGCTCCTCCTCCCCCTCCCCCCCCGATCTCTCGCCGCTCCCCCCCCCCCCCCCCCCGATCTCTCGCCGCTCCCCCCCCCCCCCCCCCGATCTCTCGCCGCTCCTCCCCCTCCCCCCCCGATCTCTCGCCGCTCCTCCCCCTCCCCCCCCGATCTCTCGCCGCTCCCCCCCCCCCCCCCGATCTCTCGCCGCTCCTCCTCCCCCCCCCCCCCCGATCTCTCGCCGCTCCTCCCCCCCCCCCCTGATCTCTCGCCGCTCCCCCCCCCCCCCCCCCCGATCTCTCGCCGCTCCTCCTCCCCCCCCCCCCCCCCCCCGATCTCTCGCCGCTCCTCCCCCCCCCCCCCCCGATCTCTCGCCGCTCCTCCTCCCCCCCCCCCCCGATCTCTCGCCGCTCCTCCTCCCCCCCCCCCCGATCTCTCGCCGCTCCTCCCCCCCCCCCCCCGATCTCTCGCCGCTCCTCCTCCCCCCCCCCCCCGATCTCTCGCCGCTCCCCCCCTCCCCCCCCGATCTCTCGCCGCTCCCCCCCCCCCGATCTCTCGCTGCTCCTCCCCCCCCCCCCCCGATCTCTCGCCGCTCCCCCCCCCCCCCCCCCGATCTCTCGCTGCTCCTCCCCCCCCCCCCCCGATCTCTCGCTGCTCCTCCCCCCCCCCCCCCGATCTCTCGCCGCTCCCCCTCTTCCCCCCCCCCCCCCCCCGATCTCTCGCCGCTCCTCCCCCCCCCCCCCCCCGATCTCTCGCCGCTCCCCCTCTTCCCCCCCCCCCCCCGATCTCTCGCCGCTCCCCCCCCTCCCCCCCCGATCTCTCGCCGCTCCTCCCCCCCCCCCCCCGATCTCTCGCCGCTCCCCCTCTTCCCCCCCCCCCCCCCCGATCTCTCTCGCCGCTCCTCCCCCCCCCCCGATCTCTCGCCGCTCCCCCCCCCCCCCCCGATCTCTCGCCGCTCCCCTCTTCCCCCCCCCCCCCCGATCTCTCTCGCCGCTCCTCCCCCCCCCCCCGATCTCTCGCCGCTCCCCCCCCCCCCCCCCCGATCTCTCGCCGCTCCTCCCCCCCCCCCC
>NC_092008.1:1726065-1756670 GCF_044704955.1 Pristiophorus japonicus | reverse complement strand
CGCCGCTCCCCCCCCCCCCGATCTCTCGCCGCTCCTCCCCCCCCCCCCCCCCCCCCCCCGATCTCTCGCCGCGCCCCCCCCCCCCGATCTCTCGCCGCTCCTCCCCCCCCCCCCCCCCCCCCGATCTCTCGCCGCTCCCCCCCCCCCCCCCGATCTCTCGCCGCTCCCCCCCCCCCCGATCTCTCGCCGCTCCTCCCCCCCCCCCCCCCCCCCGATCTCTCGCCGCTCCCCCCCCCCCCGATCTCTCGCCGCTCCCCCCCCCCCCCGATCTCTCGCCGCTCCTCCCCCCCCCCCCGATCTCTCGCCGCTCCCCCCCCCCCCGATCTCTCGCCGCTCCCCCCCCCCCCCGATCTCTCGCCGCGCCCCCCCCCCCCCCCCCCGATCTCTCGCCGCTCCTCCCCCTCCCCCCCCCCCCGATCTCTCGCCGCTCCTCCTCCCCCCCCCCCCCCGATCTCTCGCCGCTCCTCCCCCCCCCCCCCGATCTCTCGCCGCGCCCCCCCCCCCCCCGATCTCTCGCCGCTCCTCCCCCCCCCCCCCCCGATCTCTCGCCGCTCCCCCCCCCCCGATCTCTCGCCGCTCCCCCCCCCCCCCCCCCGATCTCTCGCCGCTCCTCCCCCCCCCCCCCGATCTCTCGCCGCGCCCCCCCCCCCCCCCGATCTCTCGCCGCTCCTCCCCCCCCCCCCCCGATCTCTCGCCGCTCCCCCCCCCCCCGATCTCTCGCCGCGCCCCCCCCCCCCCCCCCCCCGATCTCTCGCCGCTCCTCCCCCTCCCCCCCCCCCCCCCGATCTCTCGCCGCTCCTCCTCCCCCCCCCCCCCGATCTCTCTCGCCGCTCCCCCCCCCCCCGATCTCTCGCCGCTCCCCCCCCCCCGATCTCTCGCCGCGCCCCCCCCCCCCGATCTCTCTCGCCGCTCCCCCCCCCCCCGATCTCTCTCGCCGCTCCCCCCCCCCCCGATCTCTCGCCGCGCCCCCCCCCCCCCCCGATCTCTCTCGCCGCTCCCCCCCCCCCCCCCGATCTCTCGCCGCTCCCCCCCCCCCCCGATCTCTCTCGCCGCTCCCCCCCCCCCCCCGATCTCTCTCGCCGCTCCCCCCCCCCCCCGATCTCTCGCCGCTCCCCCCCCCCCCGATCTCTCGCCGCGCCCCCCCCCCCCCCGATCTCTCGCCGCTCCTCCCCCCCCCCCCCGATCTCTCGCCGCTCCCCCGCCCCCCGATCTCTCGCCGCTCCTCCCCCCCCCCCCCGATCTCTCGCCGCTCCTCCCCCCCCCCCCCGATCTCTCGCCGCTCCTCCCCCCCCCCCCCGATCTCTCGCTGCTCCTCCCCCCCCCCCCGATCTCTCGCCGCTCCTCCCCCCCCCCCCCGATCTCTCGCCGCTCCTCCCCCCCCCCCCGATCTCTCGCCGCTCCTCCCCCCCCCGATCTCTCGCCGCTCCTCCCCCCCCCCCCCGATCTCTCGCCGCTCCTCCCCCCCCCGATCTCTCGCCGCTCCTCCTCCCCCCCCCCCCGATCTCTCGCTGCTCCTCCCCCCCCCCGATCTCTCGCCGCTCCCCCCCCCCCCCCGATCTCTCGCCGCTCCCCCCCCCCCCCGATCTCTCGCCGCTCCCCCCCCCCCCCCCGATCTCTCGCCGCTCCCCCCCCCCCCCGATCTCTCGCCGCTCCCCCCCCCCCCCCGATCTCTCGCCGCTCCCCCCCCCCCCCCCGATCTCTCGCCGCTCCCCCCCCCCCCCCCGATCTCTCGCCGCGCCCCCCCCCCCCCCCCGATCTCTCGCCGCTCCCCCCCCCCCCCGATCTCTCGCCGCTCCCCCCCCCCCGATCTCTCGCCGCTCCCCCCCCCCCGATCTCTCGCCGCTCCTCCCCCCCCCCGATCTCTCGCCGCTCCCCCCCCCCCCCGATCTCTCGCCGCTCCTCCCCCCCCCCCCCCCCCGATCTCTCGCCGCTCCTCCCCCCCCCGATCTCTCTCGCCGCTCCCCCCCCCCCCCCGATCTCTCGCCGCTCCCCCCCCCCCCGATCTCTCGCCGCTCCCCCCCCCCCCCCCGATCTCTCGCCGCTCCTCCTCCCCCCCCCCCCCGATCTCTCGCCGCTCCCCCCCCCCCCGATCTCTCGCCGCTCCTCCCCCCCCCCCCCCGATCTCTCGCCGCTCCTCCCCCCCCCCCCCCCGATCTCTCGCCGCTCCTCCTCCCCCCCCGATCTCTCGCCGCTCCTCCTCCCCCCCGATCTCTCGCCGCTCCTCCTCCCCCCCCCCCGATCTCTCGCCGCTCCTCCCCCCCCCCCGATCTCTCGCCGCTCCTCCTCCCCCCCCCCGATCTCTCGCCGCTCCTCCCCCCCCCCCCCCCCCCGATCTCTCGCCGCTCTCCCCCCCCCCCCGATCTCTCGCCGCTCCCCCCCCCCCCCCCCGATCTCTCGCCGCTCCTCCCCCCCCCCCGATCTCTCTCGCCGCTCCTCCCCCCCCCCCCCCGATCTCTCTCGCCGCTCCCCCCCCCCCCCGATCTCTCGCCGCTCCTCCCCCCCCCCCCCCCGATCTCTCGCCGCTCCCCCCCCCCCCGATCTCTCGCCGCTCCCCCCCCCCCCCCCCGATCTCTCGCCGCTCCCCCCCCCCCCCCGATCTCTCGCCGCTCCCCCCCCCCCCCCGATCTCTCGCCGCTCCCCCCCCCCCCCGATCTCTCGCCGCTCCTCCCCCCCCCCCCCGATCTCTCGCCGCTCCCCCCCCCCCACCCCCCCCGATCTCTCGCCGCTCCCCCCCCCCCCCGATCTCTCGCCGCTCCTCCCCCCCCCCCCGATCTCTCGCCGCTCCTCCCCCCCCCCCCGATCTCTCGCCGCTCCTCCCCCCCCCCATCTCTCGCTCCTCCCCCCCCCCCCGATCTCTCGCCGCTCCCCCTCTTCCCCCTCCCCCCCCGATCTCTCGCCGCTCCTCCCCCCCCCCCCCGATCTCTCGCTGCTCCTCCCCCCCCCCGATCTCTCGCCGCTCCCCCCCCCCCCCGATCTCTCGCCGCTCCCCCCCCCCCCCCCCAATCTCTCGCCGCTCCCCCCCCCCAATCTCTCGCCGCTCCTCCCCCCCCCCCGATCTCTCGCCGCTCCTCCCCCCCCCCCCAATCTCTCGCCGCTCCTCCCCCACCCCGATCTCTCGCCGCTCCCCCCCCCCCACCCCCCGATCTCTCTCGCCCCCCCGATCTCTCGCCGCTCCCCCCCCCACCCCCCGATCTCTCTCGCCCCCCCGATCTCTCGCCGTCCTCCACCCCCCAGATCTCTACAATGCCTTTCACCAATTCGGGACATCTCAAAGTGCCTCACAGCCAACGAAGTACTCTTTGAAGTGTGGTCACTGTTGTAAAGTCGGGAATGTGACGGCCATTTTGCGTACAACAAGCTCCCACAAACGGCACTGTGATAATTCACCAAGTAATCTGTTTTTAGGTGTTGGTTGAGGGATAACCAGGACACCGGGGAGCACAGTGGCCTTCTACCAGTAGTGGCCATGGGGTGCGCGAGTGTGTGTGGATGCGCGCGCGCGATTTTATATTTGCTGTGGCGGAAGGGGGTGGATATGTCACTGGGATTAACGTGACTTGCTCTGCGTTGCAGGAGAAGCTGCAGGAAAGACCGCTGGTCCACATCCGAACGTTTCTGGCTGTGCCTCCACACCGTCTGGGAAAGTCGAGATGGAGTCTGACAAACGGTAAATGAACAGGCTTTGCCGAGTGTCTTGCGGTCATTGGCCTCTGCAGCACTCCCAACCCCAATGACCGACAGCATGTGCTGCTCTTCGGAGCATCCCATGATTTCCAGCACCCCTTTATATTTTCGTTCACGGGATGTCCCTAATTGCCCCTTGAGAAGGTGGGGGTGAACCGCCGCCTTGAACCACTGCAGTCCGTGTGGTGAAGGTGCTCCCACAGTGCTGTTAGGGAGGGAGTTCCAGGATTCTGACCCAACGACGTTGAAGGAACGGCCGATATATTTCCAAGTCGGGATGATGTGTGACTCGGAGGAGAACGTGGAGGTGGTGGTGTTCCCGTGCGCCTGCTGCCCTTGTCCTTCTAGGCGGTAGAGGTCGCGGGTTTGGGAGGTGCTGCCGAAGAAGCCTTGGCGAGTTGCCGCGGTGCAGCTTGTAGACGGTGCACACTGCAGCCACGGTGCGCCGGTGGTGGAGGGAGTGAGTGTTGAAGGTGGTGGGTAGCGGGCCCATCGAGCGGCCTGCTTTGTCCTGGATGGTGTCGAGCTTCTCGAGTGTTGTTGGAGCTGCAACTCATCCAGGCAAGTGTGCGCACTTTTAAGGATTGATCCCTGAGATGAGAGGCTTGTCCTATGAGGAGAGATTGTGTAGAATGGGCCGATAATCTCTGGAATCTAGAAGAATGAGAGGCAATCTCATTGAAACATCTCCGATTCTGAGGGGGATTGACAGGGTAGATGCAGGAAGGGTGTTTCCCCCGGGCTGGGGAGTCGAGAACCAGGGGTCATACAATCTCAGGATAAGGGGTCGGCCATTTAGGACTGAGATGAGGAGGAATTTCTTCACTCGGAGGGTGGTGAATCTTTGGAATTCTCTGCCCCAGAGGGCTGTGGAGGCTCAGTTGTTGAGTATATTCAAGGCTGAGATCGATAGATTTTTGGACTCGAGGGGAATCGAGGGATCGGGTGGGAAAGTGGAGTTGAGGTCGAAGATCAGCCGTGATCTTACTGAATGGTGGAGCAGGCTCGAATGGCCGACTCCTACTCCTAATTCTCATACTCTCTGCTCCTCGGGGTGCTGACTGTTGGTGCTATGGTTCCTCAGCTACCAGTCTCCTGGACCACATAGTCTTTACCTGTCCGTCAATGTCCATATACTTCCCTTACCATACCTCACCTAAGTGGCTGGTCTTTAATGTGCAATTCCTTGGGTTTTCCCCAGTTGGTACAGGAACAGGCCAGTGTAGCCAATCCCTCGTATTGAGGATGACTTGCTTCCACGCCAAAAAGGAATGAGTTCGCGGGTGTTGCAATGAAGGAGCTAATATTCCAGGTCCTGAACTACATCCGAAAGGGTGGAAGATGCCTGTGCATGGGTATTTTTAACGCGGGGTGGCTGTTGCACACCAGCCACCACACGGGCTTGACAGAGCGAGGTCTTGGTCCAGTGGCAAGGGTTAACCAAGACGACTGGAGACCAGCTCTGCTGCACGGACCCAGTGCGCACACATATCGCACAGTGTGGGCTGGGCCCCGTGCAACATTGACCCACACACAGCTCAGGTTGGGCCCCATTTAGAGCACTGTGTTCAGTTCTAGGACCCCCGCCTCTCAGGGAGGATATATCGGCCCCGGCAGAATGATACCCGGGGGCTGAAAGGGTTAAATCCCGAGGACAGGCCGCACAGACCGGGCCTGTGTTATCTCGAGTGTAGAGGATTAAGGGACGATCTGATCGAGGGGTTTGAGACGATTAAAGAGTTCGATCGGGGAGATCGAGAGAGAAACTGTTTCCTCGGGTGGGGGCAGTCCAAAACAAGGGGGCGTCACCTTAAAATTCGAGCCAGGCCGTTCAGGGGTGATGTCAGGAAGCACTTCTTCACACAAAGGGCACTGGGAATCTGGAACTCTCTCCCCCAAACACTGTCGAGACCGGGTGTCAATTGGATATTTCATAACTGAGATAGATAGATTTTTGTTGAGTAAGGGTATTCAGGGTTACGGAACCAAGGCGGGTAGATGGAGTTAAGATACAGATCAGCCGCGATCTAATTGAATGGCGGAACAGGCTCGAGGGGCTGAACGGCCTCCTCCTGTTCCTAATGTAACAGGCTCGATGGGGCTGAACGGCCTCCTCCTGTTCCTAATGTAACAGGCTCGAGGGGCTGAACGGCCTCCTCCTGTTCCTAATGTAACAGGCTCGAGGGGCTGAACGGCCTCCTCCTGTCCCTAATGTAACAGACTCGAGGGGCTGAACGGCCTCCTCCTGTCCCTAATGTAACAGGCTCGAGGGGCTGAACGGCCTCCTCCTGTTCCTAATGTAACAGGCTCGATGGGGCTGAACGGCCTCCTCCTGTCCCTAATGTAACAGGCTCGAGGGGCTGAACGGCCTCCTCCTGTTCCTAATGTAACAGGCTCGAGGGGCTGAACGGCCTCCTCCTGTCCCTAATGTAACAGGCTCGAGGGGCTGAACGGCCTCCTCCTGTTCCTAATGTAACAGGCTCGAGGGGCTGAACGGCCTCCTCCTGTCCCTAATGTAACAGGCTCGAGGGGCTGAACGGCCTCCTCCTGTTCCTAATGTAACAGGCTCGAGGGGCTGAACGGCCTCCTCCTGTCCCTAATGTAACAGGCTCGAGGGGC
Source organism: Pristiophorus japonicus (assembly GCF_044704955.1). Taxonomy (NCBI): domain Eukaryota; kingdom Metazoa; phylum Chordata; class Chondrichthyes; family Pristiophoridae; genus Pristiophorus; species Pristiophorus japonicus. The sequence goes on along the minus strand of NC_092008.1, from coordinate 1,750,367 downwards.
TGAACGGCCTCCTCCTGTTCCTAATGTAACAGGCTCGAGGGGCTGAATGGCCTCCTCCTGTTCCTATGTTTCAGTCTGTTGAGTTGGCTGGATCTTGGGATGGGGGAGGTTGGGTGTGACGGGACGGTGGCAGCTATGCCATAATTCCCCTCTAGGCCTCAGGCCAGGTAAGAGGGAATCAGTCATGCTTTCGGGCTCCTCATCGCCATCCAGCGATTTCAGCCGCAAAGCGCTGATTTTGGGCGAGATTGAGCCAGCGTCCCTTCCCACTGATTCGTGTTCTCCTGAGGAGGGGTGCGATTGGACTCTGGCTCCGACACATGTGTGCGCAGTTATACCGCCGGCCCTGGCCTCCCGCGTGAAGCGAGCGGACTTGTCTGAGGTGGTCAACGGGCGCGGGACTGTCCTCCCGCGAGTTGGCGCCTCTGGGAGAGGAGCGGCGCAAATTGGCGGGGGGAGCAGGGAGTCGATGGGACAGGGACTGAGGGAAACGTAGAGAGAGAGGTGCAGACACAGAGCGGGGAAGAGAGGGAGAGACGCACGGAGCGGGGAAGAGAGGGAGAGACGCATGGAGCGGGGGAGAGATGCACACACGGGAAGAGAGGGAGAGACACACACACGGGAAAGAGCGCAAGACGCGCACACAGAGTGGAGAAGAGACGAGGCGCGCATAGGGGAAGAGAGCGCGAGAGACACACAGGATGGGGAAGGGAGCAAGCGACGCACACTGAGTGGGGAAGAGAGGGCGAGGCATACGGTGGGGAATAGTGGGAGAGACGCACAGAGCGCGGGAGAGACGCACAGAGCGGGGAAGGGAGGGCGAGACGCACGCCCAGAGCGGGGAAGGGAGGGTGAGACGCGCGCGCGCGCAGAGCGGGGAAGGGAGGGCGAGACGCGCGCGCGCAGAGCGGGGACAGGAGCGCGAAACGCGCGCACACAGAGCGGGGACGGGAGCGCTAGGCGCGCGCACAGAGCGGGGACGTGAGCGCGAGGCGCGCACACAGAGCGGGGACGGGAGCGCGAGAGCGAGACGTGCGCGCACAGAGCCGGGAAGGGAGGGCGAGAGCGAGACGCGCGCGCGCGCAGAGCGGGGACGGGAGCGCGAGACGCGCGCACACAGAGCCGCAACGGAAGCGCGCACAGAGCAGGGAAGGGAGCGCGGAGCGGGAAGGGGAGCGCGAGACGCGCGCGCACAGAGCCGGGAAGGGAACGCGAGATGCGTGCACGCAGAGAGCAGGGAAGGGAGCGCGAGACGTGCGCGCGCACAGAGCGGGGAAGGGAGCGCGAGACGTGCGCGCACAGAGCGGGGACGGGAGCGCGAGGCGTGCGCGCGCAGAGAGCGGGGAGGGGCGCGCGAGACGCGGGGAGGGGAGCACGAGACGCGCGCGCTCACAGAGCGGGGAGGGGAGCGCGAGACGCGCGCGCGCACAGAGCGGGGAGGGGAGCGCGGCCCTCTCCGGTGAAAGATCTATGCCTTGGCCCCGCCTTCACTCCGGCGCCCTCTCCTCCTCTTGCAGCGCGAGCCGGGGCGAGCGGATGGGACGCTACGGCAGCGAACGCAACAAAGATGAGCATCGGGAACCCCGGGACCGGCGCGACCACGACTACAGGGACATGGATTACAGGTCCTACGACCGGGAGTACGAGTGCGAGGGGAGCAAGGAGTACGGGAAAGCGGAGTACGAGAGCTACGAGCAGTCCGAGGTAGCGTTTCCCTGCAGCTGCTGCGGTTTGAACCTTGCGCACCTGTGTCGCTACGATCGGAGCCCGAGCGGTGTGTATCACAGCCGCAAAGTGAAGCTGTACGGCAGCGTTACTGACCTCCTGTCTGCCTCCCCAGGTTCCAGGTTTCTCCGCCCTGCCCAGCAAGTGAGATGTGACCGAGCTGCGATTCAGTGCTGTGCACACCCCCTCCAGCAAAATAAGGAAGGGAATATTACTGGGAGGCCGGATTGTCCCAGCTCTCCTCCCCCACCCCTCACCCCCAGGGGGCTCTGTGAAAAGGAGAACTTTTGTTTAAACTCTCATGATGCATCATTTAAAAAAATGAATTAAAAACGTCCGTCCTGCGACACACTCTCTTTCTGTGGCTTGGCTTTCACAGTTTTTCTTCTCATCTGCAACTATTTCCCTGCCTGCTCCTCCCTTTCTGTGTGCACGTCTCTCGCTCGCTTCCCCTCTCCCTGTGCGCCTCTCGCTCGCTTCCCCTCTCCCTGTGCGCCTCTCGCTCGCTTCCCCTCTCCCTGTGCGTCTCACATTTTCCTGATCTATACACCTTCACACACCCCCCACCACGCGCCCCCCCCCCCCCCCCCCCCCCCCCATTCCTCTCTGGTCCCTGCATGCAGAGTCCGGTGAGAGTAGATTATTGCATATTGTAATGGAACTGTTTGTCCCCAATGGAAATTCTGGGCTCTACTTGGCCACCATCCACAGCTGCCCATTTGAAATCGGGCGCTCGCAATGTGGGAAATTACTGCTGCAGACCTGGAACCTGATGCACTGCAGATCGCAGATGCCTACCGAGTGGTGTGTGAGAGAGAAATGAAAGGGAACTCGTGCAAACCTGGTGTTGGGTGTTAAATACAAGTCAGAGCCGCATGTATCTGCAGGAGTGTGTCCCCGGGAGTGCGTCAATATTTACAGGGGGTCCCCGGGAGTGCGTAGTATTTACAGGGGGTCCCCGGGAGTGTGTCAGTATTTACAGGGGGTCCCCGCGAGTGCGTCAGTATTTACAGGGGGTCCCCAGGAGTGCGTCAGTATTTACAGGAGGTCCCCGGGAGTGCTTCAGTATTTACAGGGGGTCCCCGGGGAGTGTGTCAGTATTTACAGGGGGTTCCCAGGAGTGTGTGTCAGTATTTACAGGTGGTCCCTGGGAGTGTGTCAGTATTTACAGGGGGTCTCCAGTGAGTGTGTAGGCGGTATTTACAGCGGTTTCCCGGGAGAGTGTCAGTATTTACAGGAGGTCCCTGGGAGTATGTCACTATTTACAGGGGGTGCCTGAAAGAATATGTCAGTATTTACAGGGGTTCCCCAGGAGTGTGTCAGTATTTACAGGGAGTCCTCGGGAGTGTGTCAGTATTTACATGGGGTCCCTGGGTTTGGCCAGCATTTAAAAGGGGTCCCTGACAGTGTGTCAGTATTTACAGGGGGTCCCCGGGGGTGTGTCAGTATTTACAGAAAGCCTCGGGGAGCGTATGCCAATATTTACAGGGGGTCCCCGGGAGTGCGTCCATATTTACAGGCAGTCCCGGGAGTGTGTCAGTATCTACAGGGGAGCCCAGGAGTGCATCAGTATTTACAGAGGGTAACGGGAGTGCGTCAGTATTTACAGGGGCTCCCCGGGAGTGGATCAGTATTTACGGGGTCCCCGGGTGTGTGTCAGTATTTACAGGCTGTCCATATTTACAGGGTGTCCCTGGGAGTGTGTCAGTGTTTACAGGGTGTCCCCGGGAGTGTGTCAGTGTTTACAGGGTGTCCCCGGGAGTGTGTCAGTATTTACAGGGTGTCCCCGGGAGTGTGTCAGTATTTACAGGGAGCCCCGGGGAGCGTATGCCAATATTTACAGGGTGTCCCCGGGAGTGTGACAGTATTTACATGGGGTCCCTGGGTTTGGCCAGCATTTAAAAGGGGTCCCTGACAGTGTGTCAGTATTTACAGGGGGTCCCCAGGGGTGTGTCAGTATTTACAGGGAGCCCCGGGGAGCGTATGCCAATATTTACAGGGGGTCCCCGGGAGTGCGTCCGTATTTACAGGCAGTCCCCGGGAGTGTGTCAGTATCTGCAGGGGGGCCCAGGAGTGCATCAGTATTTACAGAGGGTAACGGGAGTGTGTCAGTATTTACAGGGTGTCCCTGGGAGTGTGTCAGTATTTACAGGGTGTCCCTGGGAGTGTGTCAGTATTTACAGGGTGTCCCCGGGAGTGTGTCAGTATTTACAGGGTGTCCCTGGGAGTGTGTCAGTATTTACAGGGGGTCCCTGGGGAGTGTGTCAGTATTTACAGGGTGTCCCCGGGGAGTGTGTCAGTATTTACAGGGGGTCCCCGGGGAGTGTGTCAGTATTTACAGGGTGTCCCCGGGAGTGTGTCAGTATTTACAGGGTGTCCCCGGGAGTGTGTCAGTATTTACTGAGCCCCGGAAGTGTGTCAGTATTTACAGGGGGTCCCTGGGAATGTGTCTATGTACAGCGGGTTCCCGGGAATGTCAGTATTTACAGGCTGTCCCCGGGAGTGTGTCAGTATTTACACAGGTGTCCCCGGGAGTGTGTCAGTATTTACACAGGTGTCCCCGGGAGTGTGTCATATTTACACGGGTCCTTGGAAGTGTGTCAGTATTTACAGGGAGTCCCTGGGAGTGTCGGTATTTAAAAGGGGTCCCTGGGGAGAGTATGTCAGTATTTACAGGGAGGCGCCAGGAGTGCGTCAGTATTTACAGGGGGTCCCTGGGGAGTGTGTCAGTATTTACAGGGGTTCCCCGGGAGTGTGTCAGTATTTACAGGGGGTCCCCGGGGAGTGTGTCAGTATTTACAGGGGTCCCCGGTAGTGTGTCAGTATTTACAGGGGTCCCCGGGAGTGTGTCAGTATTTACAGGGTGTCCCCAGGAGTATGTCAGTATTTGCAGGGGGTCCCCGGGAGTGTGTCAGTATTTACAGGGGTCCCCGGAAGTGTGTGTCAGTATTTACAGGGTGTCTCCGGGAGTGTGTCAGTATTTACAGGGGTCCCCGGGAGTGTGTCAGTATTTACAGGGTGTCTCCGGGAGTGTGTCAGTATTTACAGGGGGCCCCGGGGCGCGTATGCCAATATTTACAGGGGGTCCCCGGGGAGTGTGTCAGTATTTACAGGGTGTCCCCGGGAGTGTGTCCGTATTTACAGGGGGTCCCCGGGGAGTGTGTCAGTATTTACAGGGTGTCCCCGGGAGTGTGTCAGTATTTACTGAGCCCCGGAAGTGTGTCAGTATTTACAGGGGGTCCCGGGGAGCGTATGCCAATATTTACAGGGTGTCCCCGGGAGCGTGACAGTATTTACATGGGGTCCCTGGGTTTGGCAAGCATTTAAAAGGGGTCCCTGACAGTGTGTCGGTATTTACAGGGGGTCCCCAGGGGTGTGTCAGTATTTACAGGGAGCCCCGGGGAGCGTATGAAAATATTTACAGGGGGTCCCCGGGAGTGCGTCCGTATTTACAGGCAGTCCCCGGGAGTGTGTCAGTATCTGCAGGGGGGCCCAGGAGTGCATCAGTATTTACAGAGGGTAACGGGAGTGTGTCAGTATTTACAGGGTGTCCCTGGGAGTGTGTCAGTATTTACAGGGTGTCCCTGGGAGTGTGTCAGTATTTACAGGGTGTCCCTGGGAGTGTGTCAGTATTTACAGGGTGTCCCCGGGAGTGTGTCAGTATTTACAGGGTGTCCCCGGGAGTGTGTCATTATTTACTGAGCCCCGGAAGTGTGTCAGTATTTACAGGGGGTCCCTGGGAATGTGTCTATGTACAGCGGGTTCCCGGGAATGTCAGTATATACAGGGGTTCCCCGAGAGTGTGTCAGTATTTAAAAGGAGTCCCTGGGAGTGTGTGTCAGTATTTACAGGCTGTCCCCGGGAGTGTGTCAGTATTTACAGGGTGTCCCTGGGAGTGTGTCAGTATTTACAGGGGGTCCCCGGGAGTGTGTCAGTATTTACAGGGTGTCCCTGGGAGTGTGTCAGTATTTACAGGGTGTCCCCGGGGAGTGTGTCAGTATTTACAGGGTGTCCCCGGGAGTGTGTCAGTATTTACAGGGGGTCCCCGGGGAGTGTGTCAGTATTTACAGGGTGTCCCCGGGAGTGTGTCAGTATTTACAGGGTGTCCCCGGGAGTGTGTCAGTATTTACTGAGCCCCGGAAGTGTGTCAGTATTTACAGGGGGTCCCTGGGAGTGTCGGTATTTAAAAGGGGTCCCTGGGGAGAGTATGTCAGTATTTACAGGGAGGCGCCAGGAGTGCGTCAGTATTTACAGGGGGTCCCTGGGGAGTGTGTCAGTATTTACAGGGTGTCCCCGGGAGTGTGTCCGTATTTACAGGGGGTCCCCGGGGAGTGTGTCAGTATTTACAATAGTCCCCGGGAGTGTGTCAGTATTTACAGGGGTCCCCGGGAGTGTGTCAGTATTTACAGGGTGTCCCCGGGAGTATGTCAGTATTTACAGGGGGTCCCCGGGAGTGTGTCAGTATTTACAGGGGTCCCCGGAAGTGTGTGTCAGTATTTACAGGGAGCCCCGGGGAGCGTATGCCAATATTTACAGGGTGTCCCCGGGAGTGTGACAGTATTTACATGGGGTCCCTGGGTTTGGCCAGCATTTAAAAGGGGTCCCTGACAGCGTGTCAGTATTTACAGGGGGTCCCCAGGGGTGTGTCAGTATTTACAGGGAGCCCTGGGGAGCGTATGCCAATATTTACAGGGGGTCCCCGGGAGTGCGTCCGTATTTACAGGCAGTCCCCGGGAATGTGTCAGTATTTGCAGGGGGGCCCAGGAGTGCATCAGTATTTACAGAGGGTAACGGGAGTGTGTTAGTATTTACAGGGGTCCCCGGGAGTGTGTCCGTATTTACAGGGGGTCCCCGGGGAGTGTGTCAGTATTTACAGGGTGTCCCCGGGAGTGTGTCCGTATTTACAGGGGGTCCCCGGGGAGTGTGTCAGTATTTACAGGGTGTCCCCGGGAGTGTGTCAGTATTTACTGAGCCCCGGAAGTGTGTCAGTATTTACAGGGGGTCCCCGGGGAGTGTGTCAGTATTTACAGGGTGTCCCCGGGAGTGTGTCCGTATTTACAGGGGGTCCCCGGGGAGTGTGTCAGTATTTACACAGGTGTCCCCGGGAGTGTGTCATATTTACACGGGTCCTTGGAAGTGTGTCAGTATTTACAGGGAGTCCCTGGGAGTGTCGGTATTTAAAAGGGGTCCCTGGGGAGAGTATGTCAGTATTTACAGGGAGGCGCCAGGAGTGCGTCAGTATTTACAGGGGGTCCCCGGGGAGTGTGTCAGTATTTACAGGGTGTCCCTGGGAGTGTGTCAGTATTTACAGGGACCCCGGGAGTGTGTCAGTATTTACAGGGTGTCCCCGGGAGTGTGTGTCAGTATTTACAGGAGGTCCCCGGGGAGTGTGTCAGTATTTACAGGGGATCCCCAGGTGTGTGTCATTATTTACAGGAGGGGTCCCTGGGATTGTGTCAGTATGTACAGAGTGTTACCGGCAGTGTGTCAGTATTTACGGAAGGGGTCCCCGGGAGTGTGTGTCAGTATTTACACGGGCTCCCCGGGAGTGTGTTCATATTTGCAGTGGGTCCCTGGGAGTGCGTGTCAGTATTTACAGGGTGCCCATGGGAGTGTGTCAGTATTTACAGAGGGTTCCCGGGAGTGTGTCAGTATTTACAGGAGAGATCCCCGGGAGTGTGTCAGTATTTAGGGAAGGGTTCCCCGGGGAGTGTGTCAGTATTTCCGGAAGGGGTCCCCGGGGAGTGGTGTCAGTATTTACACGGGCTCCCCGGGAGTGTGTGTTCATATTTGCAGTGGGTCCCTGGGAGTGCGTGTCAGTATTTACAGGGTGCCCACGGGAGTGTGTCAGTATTTGCAGAGGGTTCCCCGGGGAGTGTGTCAGTATTTAAATGGGTCCTTTTCCGGTTGGAAATCAGTGGTTAGTGGTGTGCCACAGGGATCAGTGCTGGGACCACAACTGTTTACAATATACATAGATGACCTAGAAGAGGGGACAGAGTGTAGTGCAACAAAATTTGCAGATGACACTAAAATTAGTGGGAAAGCGGGCTGTGTAGAGGACTCAGAGAGGCTGCAAGGAGATTTGGATAGGTTAAGCGAATGGGCTAAGGTTTGGCAGATGGAATACAATGTTGGAAAGTGTGAGGTCATCCACCTTGGGGAAAAAAAACAGTAAAAGGGAATATTATTTGAATGGGGAGAAATTACAACATGCTGCGGTGCAGAGGGACCTGGGAGTCCTTGTGCATGAAACTCTTTTTGGAATCCCAAAAAGTTAGTTTCCAGATGTAGCAGGTAATCAGGAAGGCGAATGGAATGTTGGCCTTCATTGCGAGAGGGATGGAGTACAAAAGCAGGGAGGTCTTGCTGCAACTGTACAGGGTATTGTTAAGGCCGCACCTGGAGTACTGCGTGCAGTTTTGGTGACCTTACTTAAGGAAGGATATATTGGCTTTGGAGGGGGTACAGAGACGATTCACTCGGCTGATTCCAGAAATGAGGGGGTTACCTTATGATGACAGATTGAGTAGACTGGGTCTTTACTCGTTGGAGTTCAGAAGGATGAGGGGTGATCTTATAGAAACATTTAAAATCATGAAAGGGATAGACAAGATAGAGGCAGAGAGGTTGTTTCCACTGGTCGGGGAGACTAGAACTAGGGGGCACAGCCTCAAAATATGGGGGAGCCAATTTAAAACCGAGTTGAGAAAGAATTTCTTCTCCCAGAGGGTTGTGAATCTGTGGAATTCTCTGCCCAAGGAAGCAGTTGAGGCTAGCTCATTGAATGTTTTCAAGTCAAAGATAGATAGATTTTTAACCAATAAGGGAATTAAGGGTTATGGGGAGCGGGCGGGTAAGTGGAGCTGAGTCCACGACCAGATCAGCCATGATCTTATTGATGGCGGAGCAGGCTCAAGGGGCTAGATGGCCTACTCTTGTTCCTAATTCTTATGTTCTTATGTTCTTATGAGTGTGTCAGTATTTACAGGGGTGGTCCCCGGGGAGTGTGTCAGTATTTACAGGAGGGATCCCCGGGAGTGTGTCAGTATTTACAGGTGGTCCCCGGGGAGTGTGTCAGTATTTACAGGAGGGATCCCCGGGAGTGTGTCAGTATTTACAGGTGGTCTCCGGGGAGTGTGTCACTATTTACAGGTGGTCCCCGGGGAGTGTGTCACTATTTACAGGAGGGATCCCCGGGAGTGTGTCACTATTTACAGGTGGTCCCCGGGGAGTGTGTCACTATTTACAGGAGGGGTCCCCGGGAGTGTGTCAGTATTTACAGGTGGGATCCCCGGGAGTGTGTCAGTATTTACAGGAGGGATCCCCGGGAGTGTCAGTATTTACAGGTGGTCCCCGGGGAGTGTGTCACTATTTACAGGAGGGGTCTCCGGGGAGTGTGTCACTATTTACAGGTGGTCCCCGGGAGTGTCAGTATTTACAGGAGGGATCCCCGGGAGTGTCAGTATTTACAGGAGGGGTCCCCGGGGAGTGTGTCACTATTTACAGGAGGGGTCCCCGGGGAGTGTGTCAGTATTTACAGGAGGGATCCCCGGGAGTGTCAGTATTTACAGGAGGTCCCCGGGGAGTGTGTCAGTATTTACAGGAGGGGTCTCCGGGGAGTGTGTCACTATTTACAGGAGGGATCCCCGGGGAGTGTGTCACTATTTACAGGTGGTCCCTGGGGAGTGTGTCACTATTTACAGGAGGGGTCTCCGGGGAGTGTGTCACTATTTACAGGTGGTCCCCAGGAGTGTCAGTATTTACAGGTGGTCCCCGGGGAGTGTGTCACTATTTACAGGTGGTCCCTGGGGAGTGTGTCACTATTTACAGGAGGGGTCCCCGGGAGTGTCAGTATTTACAGGTGGTCCCCGGGGAGTGTGTCACTATTTACAGGAGGGGTCCCCGGGGAGTGTGTCACTATTTACAGGAGGGGTCCCCGGGGAGTGTGTCACTATTTACAGGAGGGGTCTCCGGGGAGTGTGTCACTATTTACAGGAGGGGTCCCCGGGGAGTGTGTCACTATTTACAGGAGGGGTCCCCGGGGAGTGTGTCACTATTTACAGGAGGGGTCTCCGGGGAGTGTGTCACTATTTACAGGTGGTCCCCGGGAGTGTCAGTATTTACAGGAGGGATCCCCGGGAGTGTCAGTATTTACAGGAGGGGTCCCCGGGGAGTGTGCCACTATTTACAGGAGGTCCCCAGGGAGTGTGTCAGTATTTACAGGAGGGGTCTCCGGGGAGTTTGTCACTATTTACAGGAGGGATCCCCGGGGAGTGTGTCACTATTTACAGGAGGGATCCCCGGGAGTGTCAGTATTTACAGGTGGTCCCCGGGGAGTGTGTCACTATTTACAGGAGGGGTCTCCGGGGAGTGTGTCACTATTTACAGGTGGTCCCCGGGAGTGTCAGTATTTACAGGAGGGGTCCCCGGGGAGTGTGTCACTATTTACAGGAGGGGTCCCCGGGGAGTGTGTCAGTATTTACAGGAGGGATCCCCGGGAGTGTCAGTATTTACAGGAGGGGTCCCCGGGGAGTGTGTCACTATTTACAGGAGGTCCCCAGGGAGTGTGTCAGTATTTACAGGAGGGGTCTCCGGGGAGTGTGTCACTATTTACAGGAGGGATCCCCGGGGAGTGTGTCACTATTTACAGGTGGTCCCCGGGGAGTGTGTCACTATTTACAGGAGGGGTCTCCGGGGAGTGTGTCACTATTTACAGGTGGTCCCCGGGAGTGTCAGTATTTACAGGTGGTCCCCGGGGAGTGTGTCACTATTTACAGGTGGTCCCCGGGGAGTGTGTCACTATTTACAGGAGGGATCCCCGGGAGTGTCAGTATTTGCAGGTGGTCCCCGGGGAGTGTGTCACTATTTACAGGAGGGGTCCCCGGGGAGTGTGTCACTATTTACAGGAGGGGTCCCCGGGGAGTGTGTCACTATTTACAGGAGGGGTCCCCGGGGAGTGTGTCACTATTTACAGGTGGTCCCCGGGGAGTGTGTCACTATTTACAGGAGGGGTCTCCGGGGAGTGTGTCACTATTTACAGGAGGGGTCCCCGGGGAGTGTGTCACTATTTACAGGTGGTCCCCGGGGAGTGTGTCACTATTTACAGGAGGGGTCTCCGGGGAGTGTGTCACTATTTACAGGAGGGATCCCCGGGAGGGTCAGTATTTACAGGAGGGGTCCCCGGGGAGTGTGTCACTATTTACAGGAGGGGTCCCCGGGGAGTGTGTCACTATTTACAGGAGGGGTCCCCGGGGAGTGTGTCACTATTTACAGGTGGTCCCCGGGGAGTGTGTCACTATTTACAGGAGGGGTCTCCGGGGAGTGTGTCACTATTTACAGGAGGGATCCCCGGGAGTGTCAGTATTTACAGGTGGTCCCCGGGGAGTGTGTCACTATTTACAGGAGGGGTCCCCGGGGAGTGTGTCACTCTTTACAGGAGGGGTCCCCGGGGAGTGTGTCACTATTTACAGGAGGGGTCCCCGGGGAGTGTGTCACTATTTACAGGAGGGGTCCCCGGGGAGTGTGTCACTATTTACAGGAGGGGTCTCCGGGGAGTGTGTCACTATTTACAGGTGGTCCCGGCAATGTTCCGGTTCAGCTGCGCGGTGGTGCAGCGCACTGAAGGCCTCGTCTTTTAAATGGAAAATACACGATGCGCAAATATTTGAGCGTGTCGCGCAGCCACTTAAAGGGGCCTTGCACCCTAAAAAAAAGAACATTGGTCCCGGGTGTGCGAATATTTGAGGGGGCCGGGTGCTGGGGTCCCCTGCTCCACAACGTTTGAAAGGCGTCAGCTCTCGCTGGGAGATGTTTATCAGCAGCACCCCTCCCCTCTATTCTCCCCACCCCCCCCCCACTTTGTCTCTCGTACCCTCCTGACCTCCGCACTCTAACACTGAACCCTGTCGTCTGCCTCTGCCTCACTTCCCCCCGCCCCCCCCCCCCCCCCCCCCCCATTCCAGGAGTACCGTGAGGACAGCGACAGCTACAAAAGCTACGAGAATGTCGAGGAGAGCTTCAGCTTCCCAGGCGACGGTGACTACCGGGACCAGGACTACCGCAGCGAGTCAGGCGAGGAGAAGGCCAGCAAGATCATCATGCTGAGGATGCTGCCACAGTCCGCCACTGAGAACGACGTATGTGAGAGAGAGCGCGCAGTTCTATAATCTCCTCCCCCCGCCCCCCCTGCCTACTTTTGTTCCTCCCTTCTGCCCTTGTTCCAAAGTCCCTCCCACCCGCTGCTTCAATACTCACGTGCCGCTGTTCCACTGATTTCAGGCAGCTTTACTCTGTATCTAACCCCCTGTACCTGCCCTGGGAGTGTTTGATGGGGACAGTGTCGAGGGAGCTTTACTCTGTATCTAACCCCCTGTACCTGCCCTGGGAGTATTTGATGGGACAGTGTAGAGGGAAGCTTTACTCTGTATCTAACCCCCTGTACCTGCCCTGGGATTGTTTGATGGGACAGTGTAGAGGGAGCTTTACTCTGTATCTAACCCCGTGCTGTACCTGCCCTGGGAGTATTTGATGGGACAGTGTAGAGGGAGCTTTACTCTGTATCTAACCCCCTGTACCTGCCCTGGGAGTGTTTGATGGGACAGTGTAGAGGGAGCTTTACTCTGTATCTAACCCCCTGTACCTGCCCTGGGAGTGTTTGATGGGACAGTGTTGAGGGAGCTTTACTTTGTATCTAACCCCGTGCTGTACCTGCCCTGGGAGTGTTTGATGGGACAGTGTTGAGGGAGCTTTACTTTGTATCTAACCCCGTGCTGTACCTGCCCTGGGTGTGTTTGTCAGAGGGGCAGTACTGAGGGAGGGCCACAATGTCTGACCCCACGGCCACGATTGGAAGAAGAATAGGGGCGTGGCTTGAGGGAGGTTCTCCCCGGTGTCCTGGCACCAATATTTATCCCTCGACCAACATCACTTTAATAAAAAAACACATCGCAATTATTGGCCTTTGCGGGAGCTTGCTGTGTGCACACTGGCTGCCGCGTTTCCTACATTACGACGATGGCCGCACTTCCGTCCTTGGCTGCCAGGTGCTCCGGCAGATCCCGAGGTGGTGCTGGGCGTTGTCGAGGTACGTTGCCGGGCCACCAGGGTTCACCTCTCCGCCTCTCTCCTTTCAGATCCGGGTGCAGCTGCAGTATTCGGGCCACCAGCCTCGGGACGTACGGCTGATGAGGAACAAATCCTCAGGTGAGAATCCGTTGTGGGTTTTAGAAGGGAAGCTGCCGACCTCTCTCTCTCTCTCTTCCTGCGTCGCTATGTGGCGCTCCCTCGCCCTTTTGTCTTGCTTAATGTGTAAACCCATTGGTGGGTGGACTGTGATTGACATGGTTACGTGTGTTGAGGCTGCCGGACGAGGGGTTCTGTTGTTGGCCCTTGATGTGCTCTGTAAAGAACATTTTCGAAGTATTCTGTATTTTAAATTCCTTCCCACCCAACTCCCCACCCCGAAGTCTCGTTTAGCGTTGCCAAATTTTTCCCCCAAATGTGTTTCCAGTTTATTTTATCGTGGGTAGTTCCTTTCCACTCTGCTGTGCATCTCCGATCGTGTCCCCTGATTGTTGAATGCCGGTATCCTACCCTGTTTTTTTTACCAAAGTTTTAAACGCTGCCGTTTGTTTCTGGAGGGACAGAATTGAAAAGCACAGAGAAGTTACGTTAAACTTTGTATCGGGCCTCGGTGATACCCGCACTTGGTGTTACCGTGCACGGTTCTGGTCGCCGTATTGTAGAAAGGATATCGAGACACCGGGAGAAGGTACAAAAGAAACATTCACAAGGACCATACCAGAACTGTGAGGTTATATCTGTCAGGAAAGGCTGGGGCTCAAAATTTTCTCTGGAAAAGAGAAGGCGGGGGGTGGGGGGGAGGGTGACCCGATAGAGATCTTTAAGATTATGAAGGGGGTTTGATAGAGTTGACGAGAATTGTAGGCGAGACTAGAACTCGAGGCCATCAATATAAGGTAGTCAGTCACTAATAAACCCACTGGGGAATTCAGGAGGAACTTCTTTACCCAGAGAGCGGTGAGAATGTGGAACTCGCTGCCACAGGGAGGGGTCGAGGCGATTAGTATCGATGCATTTAAGGGGAGGCTGGATAAACACATGGGGGAGACAGGAACGGAAGGTGATGGGGGGGGGGCGGGGGCGATGGAGAGGGTGGACGGGGGCTGGTGTGGGGCCGAATGGCCCGTTTCTGTGCCGTTTAACGCAACTCATGATCAGGAAAGCCCGAGAGGAAGATTAAAATTTGTCGCGCGTGACAGAAGAGTTCAGAATTGCCCAGATTGTACACGACCGACTGTATATGTAGAAGATTGAAGGGCGATCTGATCGGGGCGGGGGGGGGGCGGGGGTTTGAGACGATTAAAGGGTTCGATCGGGGAGATCGAGAGAGAAACTGTTCCCTCGGGTGGGGGGAGTACAGAACAAGGGGGCATCAACTTAAAATTCGAGCCAGGCCGTTCGGGGGTGATGTCAGGAAGCACTTCTTCACACAAAGGGCAGCGGGAATCTGGAACTCTCTTCCCCCAAAAAGCTGTGGATCAATTGGGAATGTAATTTTCTAGTTTCCTCTCGAGTGGATTTTAGGATTGAGGCACTGTCCTGTGCATCAGCTCTGTCTCTGTGCGTGTGGCTGTTTTTTTTTGTTAATCGGGTCCCTCGCCTCACTGAAGATCGGCTGGGGCATTAACGGTAAGCAGGTAAGTACACGAGCCCGGTGTCGCCTGTAGGCCCCGATGCCCCCCTTCCTCTGGCCGTGCTGCAGAGGCTGGTCCCGGCAAATGACTGGGTGTGGGGGCGGTGGGGTGGGGGAGAGGGGAGTGTGGGCACGCCCCGTGTCAGCGGACGGGGCTGCGTGCTTTGTGTGTGTGCCTCGGACCTTGGCTTGTGGGGGGAAGGTGGAGGGGAGGGTGTGGGGGCACAAGTGTGGCACAGAATGGGCTGTGCGCAGAAAGTACTCAGCAGACGCCATTCACTCTCTTTCCACGGGCAAGTATCGAGCTTCGATTGGGCAGGACGACACACCCAGTGCTCTTGTACCTGTAAGCTCTTCCACGGCGAGAATTTGTTGCTGTCAGAGGCATTCTTGGGATGTGAGCATCGTTGACAAGGCCGGCATTTATTGCCCATCCCTATTTGCCCCTCAATGTAACTGATTGGGCAGTTAAGAGTCAACCACGCTGGTGTAGGACTAGAGTCAAATAGAGGCCCAGACCGGGTAAGGAAGGCAGTTCTCCCTCCCGAAAGCACATTAACGACCCAGTTGGGCCTTCACGACGAGCCAACAGCTTCACGGTCACTTTCACTGATCCCAGTATTTTATCTCCAGATATTTCAAACTGAATTCACATTCTCAAACTGCCATGGATTACTGGAAAGTAATATAACCCCTACACTCCCGTACCCTGGATTACTGGTCCAGTAATATAACCCCTACACTCCCGTACTCTGGATTACTGGAAAGTAATATAACCCCTGCACTCCCGTACCCTGGATTACTGGAAAGTAATATAACCCCTACACTCCCGTACCCTGGATTACTGGTCCAGTAATATAACCCCAACACTCCCGTACCCTGGATTACTGGAAAGTAATATAACCCCTGCACTCCCGTACCCTGGATTACTGGAAAGTAATATAAGCCCTACACTCCCGTACCCTGGATTACTGGTCCAGTAATATAACCCCTGCACTCCCGTACCCTGGATTACTGGAAAGTAATATAACCCCTACACTCCCGTACCCTGGATTACTGGAAAGTAATATAACCCCTACACTCCCGTACCCTGGATTACTGGTCCAGTAATATAACCCCTACACTCCCGTACCCTGGATTACTGGAAAGTAATATAACCCCTACACTCCCGTACCCTGAATTACTGGTCCAGTAATATAACCCCTGCACTCCCGTACCCTGGATTACTGGAAAGTAATAAAACCCCTACACTCCCGTACCTTGGATTACTGGTCCAGTAATATAACCCCTGCACTCCCGTACCCTGGATTACTGGTCCAGTAATATAACCCCTGCACTCCCGTACCCTGGATTACTGGAAAGTAATATAACCCCTACACTCCCGTACCCTGGATTACTGGTCCAGTAATATAACCCCTACACTCCCGTACCCTGGATTACTGGTCCAGTAATATAACCCCTACACTCCCGTACCCTGGATTACTGGTCCAGTAATATAACCCCTTCACTCCCATATCCTGGATTACTGGAAAGTAATATAACCCCTGCACTCCCGTACCCTGAATTACTGGAAAGTAATATAACCCCTACACTCCCGTACCCTGGATTACTGGTCCAGTAATATAACCCCTACACTCCCGTACCCTGGATTACTGGTCCAGTAATATAACCCCTACACTCCCGTACCCTGGATTACTGGTCCAGTAATATAACCCCTTCACTCCCATATCCTGGATTACTGGAAAGTAATATAACCCCTGCACTCCCGTACCCTGAATTACTGGAAAGTAATATAACCCCTACACTCCCGTACCCTGGATTACTGGTCCAGTAATATAACCCCTACACTCCCGTACCCTGGATTACTGGTCCAGTAATATAACCCCTACACTCCCGTACCCTGGATTACTGGTCCAGTAATATAACCCCTACACTCCCGTACCCTGGATTACTGGTCCAGTAATATAACCCCTACACTCCCGTACCCTGGATTACTGGTCCAGTAATATAACCCCTGCATTCCCGTACCCTGGATTACTGGAAAGTAATATAACCCCTACACTCCCGTACCCTGGATTACTGGAAAGTAATATAACCCCTACACTCCCGTACCCTGGATTACTGGAAAGTAATATAACCCCTACACTCCCGTACCCTGGATTACTGGAAAGTAATATAACCCCTACACTCCCGTACCCTGGATTACTGGAAAGTAATATAACCCCTACACTCCCTTACCCTGGATTACTGGTCCAGTAATATAACCCCTACACTCCCGTACCCTGGATTACTGGAAAGTAATATAACCCCTACACTCCCGTACCCTGGATTACTGGAAAGTAATATAACCCCTGCACTCCCGTACCCTGGATTACTGGTCCAGTAATATAACCCCTACACTCCCGTACCCTGGATTACTGGAAAGTAATATAACCCCTGCACTCCCGTACCCTGGATTACTGGTCCAGTAATATAACCCCTTCACTCCCATATCCTGGATTACTGGTCCAGTAATATAACCCCTACACTCCCGTACCCTGGATTACTGGAAAGTAATATAACCCCTACACTCCCGTACCCTGGATTACTGGTCCAGTAATATAACCCCTACACTCCCGTACCCTGGATTATTAACCCATACACTCCCGTACCCTGGATTACTGGTCCAGTAATATAACCCCTACACTCCCGTACCACCCAAAGTGACAATTCTTCATGCCTGTGTGACCATGGTTAGTGAGTGTTGGAAAGTGATGCCATTTATCCATTTGGCCATTGGCGGACGAGGGCAAGAGTGCAAGGCGCAGGGATAGAGAGAGTCGTAAAGTGAGAACAACTGTGGCCTTTGACATGTTTGGAGATGAAGTCTGCAGAGGTTCGCTGTCGGTCCTTCAGCAATGAGTCTCCCCCCGGTTTAAGACCGGTCGCTGGTTGCCCTCCCCAATTGCTTCACTTAAAGTCGCGGCAAAGAACCGGCAGCATGACCTCGAGGACAGTTTTGTCATTTAAACAAAAAGAAAAGGACCTGCAAGAGCATTGATGTTCCAGCACGATGAGATGAATGGCCTCCTTCCGTGCTGCCCGGTTCTTGGCTGTTGAGCAGTGCGGGAGCATTGTGGTGTTCGGGGGGGGGGGGGGGAAGAGAGTGACGGATACCAGCACGTTCTCCCGTTGGGCTAGGCTTATGGATCACACGTGGCAGTCCGGGACTGCTCCCCTTCCCCCACCCCCTGCTTCTCCCTAGAACTCGCTCCGCAACGGGGCACGCGTGTGACTGGGGGAGGGGTGTGTGTGTGACTGGGGGAGAGGTGTGTGTGTGTGTGACTGGGGGAGGGGTGTGTGTGTGCGTGACTGGGGGAGGGGTGTGTGTGTGCGTGACTGGGGGAGGGGTGTGTGTGTGCGTGACTGGGGGAGGGGTGTGTGTGTGCGAGACTGGGGGAGGGGTGTGTGTGTGCGAGACTGGGGGAGGGGTGTGCGAGACTGGGGGAGGGGTGTGCGAGACTGGGGGAGGGGTGTGCGAGACTGGGGGAGGGGTGTGCGAGACTGGGGGAGGGGTGTGCGAGACTGGGGGAGGGGTGTGCGAGACTGGGGGAGGGGTGTGCGAGACTGGGGGAGGGGTGTGCGAGACTGGGGGAGGGGTGTGCGAGACTGGGGGAGGGGTGTGCGAGACTGGGGGAGGGGTGTGCGAGACTGGGGGAGGGGTGTGCGAGACTGGGGGAGGGGTGTGCGAGACTGGGGGAGGGGTGTGCGAGACTGGGGGAGGGGTGTGCGAGACTGGGGGAGGGGTGTGCGAGACTGGGGGAGGGGTGTGCGAGACTGGGGGAGGGGTGTGCGAGACTGGGGGAGGGGTGTGCGAGACTGGGGGAGGGGTGTGCGAGACTGGGGGAGGGGTGTGCGAGACTGGGGGAGGGGTGTGCGAGACTGGGGGAGGGGTGTGCGAGACTGGGGGAGGGGTGTGCGAGACTGGGGGAGGGGTGTGCGAGACTGGGGGAGGGGTGTGCGAGACTGGGGGAGGGGTGTGCGAGACTGGGGGAGGGGTGTGCGAGACTGGGGGAGGGGTGTGCGAGACTGGGGGAGGGGTGTGCGAGACTGGGGGAGGGGGGTGCGAGACTGGGGGAGGGGGGTGCGAGAGTCTGGGGGAGGGGGGTGCGAGAGTCTGGGGGAGGGGTGTGTGTGTGAGACTGGGGGAAGGGAGGGGTGTGTGTGACTGTGACTGGTTGGGGAGGGGTGTGTGTGTGTGACTGGGGGAGGTGAGTGTGTGTGTGACTGGGGGAGGTGAGTGTGTGTGTGACTGGGGGGGAGGTGTGTGACTGGGGGGGAGGTGTGTGACTGGGGAGGGGCGCGTGTGTGACTGGGGAGGGGCGCGTGTGTGACTGGGGAGGGGCGCGTGTGTGACTGGGGAGGGGCGCGTGTGTGACTGGGGAGGGGCGCGTGTGTGACTGGGGAGGGGCGCGTGTGTGACTGGGGAGGGGCGCGTGTGTGACTGGGGAGGGGCGCGTGTGTGACTGGGGAGGGGCGCCTGTGTGACTGGGGAGGGGCGCCTGTGTGACTGGGGAGGGGCGCCTGTGTGACTGGGGAGGGGCGCCTGTGTGACTGGGGAGGGGCGCCTGTGTGACTGGGGAGGGGCGCCTGTGTGACTGGGGAGGGGCGCCTGTGTGACTGGGGAGGGGCGCCTGTGTGACTGGGGAGGGGCGCCTGTGTGACTGGGGAGGGGCGCCTGTGTGACTGGGGAGGGGCGCCTGTGTGACTGGGGAGGGGCGCCTGTGTGACTGGGGAGGGGCGCCTGTGTGACTGGGGAGGGGCGCCTGTGTGACTGGGGAGGGGCGCCTGTGTGACTGGGGAGGGGCGCCTGTGTGACTGGGGAGGGGCGCCTGTGTGACTGGGGAGGGGCGCCTGTGTGACTGGGGAGGGGCGCCTGTGTGACTGGGGAGGGGCGCCTGTGTGACTGGGGAGGGGCGCCTGTGTGACTGGGGAGGGGCGCCTGTGTGACTGGGGAGGGGCGCCTGTGTGACTGGGGAGGGGCGCCTGTGTGACTGGGGAGGGGCGC
This sequence comes from Pristiophorus japonicus, assembly GCF_044704955.1. Taxonomy (NCBI): domain Eukaryota; kingdom Metazoa; phylum Chordata; class Chondrichthyes; family Pristiophoridae; genus Pristiophorus; species Pristiophorus japonicus. Next base: position 1,730,877 of record NC_092008.1, on the reverse strand, counting down.
CTGTGTGACTGGGGAGGGGCGCCTGTGTGACTGGGGAGGGGCGCCTGTGTGACTGGGGAGGGGCGCCTGTGTGACTGGGGAGGGGCGCCTGTGTGACTGGGGAGGGGCGCCTGTGTGACTGGGGAGGGGCGCCTGTGTGACTGGGGAGGGGCGCCTGTGTGACTGGGGAGGGGCGCCTGTGTGACTGGGGAGGGGCGCCTGTGTGACTGGGGAGGGGCGCCTGTGTGACTGGGGAGGGGCGCCTGTGTGACTGGGGAGGGGCGCCTGTGTGACTGGGGAGGGGCGCCTGTGTGACTGGGGAGGGGCGCCTGTGTGACTGGGGAGGGGCGCCTGTGTGACTGGGGAGGGGCGCCTGTGTGACTGGGGAGGGGCGCCTGTGTGACTGGGGAGGGGCGCCTGTGTGACTGGGGAGGGGCGCCTGTGTGACTGGGGAGGGGCGCCTGTGTGACTGGGGAGGGGCGCCTGTGTGACTGGGGAGGGGCGCCTGTGTGACTGGGGAGGGGCGCCTGTGTGACTGGGGAGGGGCGCCTGTGTGACTGGGGAGGGGCGCCTGTGTGACTGGGGAGGGGCGCCTGTGTGACTGGGGAGGGGCGCCTGTGTGACTGGGGAGGGGCGCCTGTGTGACTGGGGAGGGGCGCCTGTGTGACTGGGGAGGGGCGCCTGTGTGACTGGGGAGGGGCGCCTGTGTGACTGGGGAGGGGCGCCTGTGTGACTGGGGAGGGGCGCCTGTGTGACTGGGGAGGGGCGCCTGTGTGACTGGGGAGGGGCGCCTGTGTGACTGGGGAGGGGCGCCTGTGTGACTGGGGAGGGGCGCCTGTGTGACTGGGGAGGGGCGCCTGTGTGACTGGGGAGGGGCGCCTGTGTGACTGGGGAGGGGCGCCTGTGTGACTGGGGAGGGGCGCCTGTGTGACTGGGGAGGGGCGCCTGTGTGACTGGGGAGGGGCGCCTGTGTGACTGGGGAGGGGCGCCTGTGTGACTGGGGAGGGGCGCCTGTGTGACTGGGGAGGGGCGCCTGTGTGACTGGGGAGGGGCGCCTGTGTGACTGGGGAGGGGCGCCTGTGTGACTGGGGAGGGGCGCCTGTGTGACTGGGGAGGGGCGCCTGTGTGACTGGGGAGGGGCGCCTGTGTGACTGGGGAGGGGCGCCTGTGTGTGTGTGACGGGGAGGGGCGAGTGTGTGTGTGACGGGGAGGCGCGAGTGTGTGTGTGACGTGGAGGCGTGAATGTGTGTGACGGGGAGGCGCGAATGTGTGTGTGACGTGGAGGCGCGAATGTGTGTGTGACGGGGAGGCGCGAATGTGTGTGTGACGTGGAGGCGCGAATGTGTGTGTGACGGGGAGGCGCGAATGTGTGTGTGACGTGGAGGCGCGAATGTGTGTGTGACGTGGAGGCGCGAATGTGTGTGTGACGGGGAGGCGCGAATGTGTGTGTGACGTGGAGGCGCGAATGTGTGTGTGACGTGGAGGTGCGAGCGGGTGTGTGACGGGGAGGGGCGAGCGGGTGTGTGACGTGGAGGTGCGAGCGGGTGTGTGACGGGGAGGTGCGAGTGTGTGTGACGTGGAGGTGTGAATGTGTGTGACGGGGATATTGTCTCAGCAACGCTGGGCGTTGTCGCTTCCCTTTATTTTTTTAAACTTGCCCGTGGAAACAGGGTGACTGATTCTGCTGAGTAAAGGCTCCTTTGATGCGATGAACTAACACACTGCGTCTGTATTTGAATGCTGTCTCCAGGTCAGAGCCGTGGTTTCGCCTTCGTGGAGTTTAATCACTTGCAGGACGCTACCAGATGGATGGAAGCCAATCAGGTTGCTTTGCTGCACTTGAACACACAAGTACCGCCTCTGTTGATTGGAAGACCCCCATGTCTGGTTCGCGCGGGGCCCCACGAGTCGGCAACAATCTCCCCGCCCCGCCCCCCCCCCAGCTCAGTGTCCGCGCTCTCTACATTCTCCCAGCTTCAACATTCTCTCACTGGATGCCAAGTCTAGAAGCTCCGACTCGCCATCGCAAGCTCCCCTCAGTTTTATCGAAACGTATCAGATTCCGAGGGGGCTGGACAGGGTGGATGCAGAGAGGATGTTTCCCCCTCGTGGGGGGAATCTAGAACTAGGGGGGCACATAGTCTCAGAATAAGGGGGCGCCCATTTAGGACGGAGATGAGGAGGAATTTCTTCCGGTGAATCTGTGGAATTCTCTGCCCCAGAGAGCTGTGGGGGCTGGGTCAGTGAATATATTTAAGGTGGAGATAGACAGATTTTTGAGCGATAAGGGAGTGAAGGGGGCGAGCGGGGAAGTGGAGCTGAGCCCAAGATCGGATCAGCCGCGATCTGATTGAATGGCGGAGCGGGCTCGAGGGGCCGAATGGCCGACTCCTGCTCCTATTTCTGATGTTTCTCTGTGCAAGCTGTTCCCACATTGAGTCGCCTGCCTCCCCACCCCACACACACTCCGCAAACTCCACCTGCCCGATACCTGCTGTCTCTAGCTCGGGTTCCAGCTGCTCAAGTGGGCCGCCAATGTTCCCTCTTAACCCCCTCCTCCAAAAAATAAAGGCAACTTTGATGGCTGCCCTCTTCACAAGCTTTGAGCCTGGGCTGTGAATTGTCTGCTGGCAGAGAGAGCCGAGCGTGGGATCCCCAGAGATTGGGGGCAGAACTCGACCGGTTTCCTCCACAAACCCCCCCCCCCCCCCCTCGCCTCGCCCTCTCCCCCCAACCCCCCCCCTTGTCCCACCTCGCCCAACCCCCTCCCCTCGCACTCCCTCCCGCCTTGCCCTCCCCCCAACCCGCCCCGCTTCGCGCCCTCTCCCCCCCCCCAGCGCCCCTGCCCCCCCCAACCCCGCTCGCCCTGCCCCCCCCTCCACCACCATTACCCAAGGGGAGCAGCAGCCTGTCTCAGGAGCAGGTCACTCAGCACGGACAGAGCAGCTGGCCAGGTTCGGGGGGCACTCGACAGTCGGAGGGAGCGGGGCTACGAGCTAACGGGCTGATGCTAGGGGTCGGATGGAAGGGGATTTTAGGATCAGTAACCTCGGACGCTCCCGAGTTACGCAGCACCGTCGCTGGAGCTTGTGTTGCCCGCGGGCGACCTCGGCGGTGGACGGGGGAGGAGGGGATGGGGGTCAGTCGAGGTCACGCGCCCCTTTCCTGTCTTCAGACCCGCCCTGCCTGAGCGCGCGGATCCGCGCAGTGCCCACACACCGCGTCTCGCCATCGTGGCCGCGCTCCGTATGGACCAGGCATCCGTGTCTTTTAAGATGTCGAATGAATTGTAATATGCCAACAGCAAAACACACACACACACAAGTGGAACTATTTCTCTGCCCAAAAGTCTATATTTTTATATATTATATAATTGTGTGGATAATGTTGGCAGTCTGATTCTGTTTTATGTCTTTTTTTTTAAAAAACACAAAACACATTTTTAAAAAAAAGAGTGAGTATCCCCCTGAAGAGTTTTTTTGTGCAAGTTGTAAACGTGTCCCGATCTCTGCTCACCCGAAGGGGCCCGGCGGCCATTGCGTATTTGTTTTGAGGATGTGTCGGCGCACGCCCGTTTTCTGTCCTGCCCTGGGTTGCTGTTGGCAGTGTCCGGACATGGCTAGTTATGGACCTGTCCCTCCCGGCGGTGCGGAGACTTGGTGCCGCAGAGCCGGCTGTTGTTGTTGCCGCTGTGGTTGGGCGCCTGGTGCTTTGGTGCCATGTGAGCTTGACCTCTGGTCTCAAGGGTTTGGTGGAGGGGGCGGGGATGGGGGTAAGAGGGACACCCCTGTCCTCTCGCCCCTCGGCCTGGTTTTGGTGTTGGGCCGTGTCGGGCTTGAGCTGGCGCCGTCTGTCGGCCTCTCGTGCGTGCCGGCATTATGGCTTTACGTGCCACGGAGGGTGTGGCAATGAACTGGTGTGCTGTCTTTGTTGTTGTACATACTGAAAGCAAACTGGAAATGTGAGAGTGTGTGTGTGTGAGAGAGTGTGTGTGTGTGAGAGTGTGTGTGTGTGAGAGTGTGTGTGTGTGAGAGTGTGTGTGTGTGAGAGTGTGTGTGTGTGAGAGTGTGTGTGTGTGAGAGTGTGTGTGTGTGAGAGTGTGTGTGTGTGAGAGTGTGTGTGTGTGAGAGTGTGTGTGTGTGAGAGTGTGTGTGTGTGTGAGAGTGTGTGTGTGTGTGAGAGTGTGTGTGTGTGAGAGAGTGTGTGTGTGTGAGAGAGTGTGTGTGTGTGAGAGAGTGTGTGTGTGTGAGAGAGTGTGTGTGTGTGAGAGAGTGTGTGTGTGTGAGAGAGTGTGTGTGTGTGAGAGAGTGTGTGTGTGTGAGAGAGTGTGTGTGTGTGAGAGAGTGTGTGTGTGTGAGAGAGTGTGTGTGTGTGAGAGAGTGTGTGTGTGTGAGAGAGTGTGTGTGTGTGAGAGAGTGTGTGTGTGTGAGAGTGTGTGTGTGTGAGAGAGTGTGTGTGTGAGAGAGTGTGTGTGTGAGAGAGTGTGTGTGTGTGTGAGAGAGTGTGTGTGTGTGTGAGAGAGAGTGTGTGTGTGTGTGAGAGAGTGTGTGTGTGTGTGAGAGAGTGTGTGTGTGTGTGAGAGAGTGTGTGTGTGTGTGAGAGAGTGTGTGTGTGTGTGAGAGAGTGTGTGTGTGTGTGAGTGTGCGTGTGAGAGCGTGCGTGAGCGAGGGCGCGAGGGCAAATGGGCAAAGAACACCAGTCAGTTGGGAGTGAATGCATCGAAGGGTAAGATTAACGGCATTGTGCATTGAAACCTGGGAACGACTTGTGCTTCCATTGCCCCGGCACCCGGGGGAGGCCCCCAGTGCGTCAGCGCAACACAGTGTTCCCCAG
>NC_092008.1:1691065-1721065 GCF_044704955.1 Pristiophorus japonicus | reverse complement strand
TGTCGCTGTGTGTGTCTCTCTGTCGCTGTCTGTGTGTGTGTGTCTCTCTGTCGCTGTGTGTGTCTCTCTGTCGCTGTGTGTGTCTCTCTGTCGCTGTGTGTGTCTATCTCTCTGTCGCTGTGTGTGTCTCTCTCTCTGTCGCTGTGTGTCTCTGTCGCTTTGTGTGTGTCTCTCTCGCTGTGTGTGTGTCTCTCTCGCTGTGTGTGTGTCTCTCTGTCGCTGTGCGTGTCTCTCTCTGTCTCTGTGTGTGCGTGTCTCTGTCGCTGTGTGTGTCTCTCTCTGTCTCTGTGTGCGTGTCTCTGTCTGTGTGTGTCTCTCTCTCTCTCTGTCGCTGTGTGTGTGTCTCTCTGTCGCTGTGTGTGTGTCTCTCTCGCTGTGCGTGTCTCTCTCTGTCTCTGTGTGTGCGTGTCTCTGTCGCTGTGTGTGTCTCTCTCCGTCTCTGTGTGCGTGTCTCTGTCTGTGTGTGTCTCTCTCTGTCGCTGTGTGTCTCTCTCTGTCGCTGTGTGTGTCTCTCTGTCGCTGTGTGTGTCTCTCTGTCGCTGTGTGTGTCTATCTCTGTCGCTGTGTGTGTCTATCTCTCTGTCGCTGTGTGTGTCTCTCTCTCTGTCGCTGTGTGTGTCTCTCTCTCTGTCGCTGTGTGTCTCTGTCGCTGTGTGTGTCTCTCTCTGTCTCTGTCTGTGTGTGTGTGTGTGTCTCTCTGTCGCTGTGTGTGTCTCTCTGTCGCTGTGTGTGTCTCTCTGTCGCTGTGTGTGTCTCTCTGTCGCTGTGTGTGTCTCTCTGTCGCTGTGTGTGTCTCTCTGTCGCTGTGTGTGTCTCTCTGTCGCTGTGTGTGTCTTTCTCTGTCGCTGTGTGTGTCTTTCTCTGTCGCTGTGTGTGTCTTTCTCTGTCGCTGTGTGTGTCTTTCTCTGTCGCTGTGTGTGTCTTTCTCTGTCGCTGTGTGTGTGTCTCTGTCGCTGTGTGTGTGTCTCTCTCTCGCTGTGCGTGTCTCTCTCTGTCTCTGTGTGTGCGTGTCTCTGTCGCTGTGTGTGTCTCTCTCTATCTCTGTGTGCGTGTCTCTGTCTGTGTGTGTCTCTCTCTCTCTCTGTCGCTGTGTGTGTGTCTCTCTGTCGCTGTGTGTGTGTCTCTCTGTCGCTGTGTGTGTGTCTCTCTGTCGCTGTGCGTGTCTCTCTCTGTCGCTGTGTGTGTGTCTCTCTGTCGCTGTGCGTGTCTCTCTCTGTCTCTGTGTGTGCGTGTCTCTGTCGCTGTGTGTGTCTCTCTCTGTCGCTGTGTGTGTCTCTCTGTCGCTGTGTGTGTCTCTCTGTCGCTGTGTGTGTCTCTCTGTCGCTGTGTGTGTCTCTCTGTCGCTGTGTGTGTCTCTCTGTCGCTGTGTGTGTCTCTCTGTCGCTGTGTGTGTCTCTCTGTCGCTGTGTGTGTCTCTCTGTCGCTGTGTGTGTCTCTCTGTCGCTGTGTGTGTCTCTCTGTCGCTGTGTGTGTCTCTCTGTCGCTGTGTGTGTCTCTCTGTCGCTGTGTGTGTCTCTCTGTCGCTGTGTGTGTCTCTCTGTCGCTGTGTGTGTCTCTCTGTCGCTGTGTGTGTCTCTCTGTCGCTGTGTGTGTCTCTCTGTCGCTGTGTGTGTCTCTCTGTCGCTGTGTGTGTCTCTCTGTCGCTGTGTGTGTCTCTCTGTCGCTGTGCGTGTCTCTCTCTGTCGCTGTGCGTGTCTCTCTCTGTCGCTGTGCGTGTCTCTCTCTGTCGCTGTGCGTGCGTCTCTCTGTCGCTGTGTGTGTCTCTCTCTGTCTCTGTCGCTGTGCGTGTCTCTCTGTCGCTGTGTGTGTCTCTCTCTGTCGCTGTGTGTGTCTCTCTCTCTCTCTCTCTCTCTCTCCCTCTCCTTCCCTGCTCTGTCTCCATCTCTCTGTCTCCCTCTCCCCCTCTCCGTCTCTCTCCCCCCACCTAGTTTGCAGTCGTCTCCTCCGGCTCCTGATCGGGTGCTTGATCTCTGGTTCGGAAGCTGCTTCGGTCCCTTGCGTTACTTCGGTGTGTGGGGTGGGGGGCGGGGGCGCGGGTCAGGTGATGGCGGTGACGGGAAGTGGGCGAGGCCAAGGGTGCGGGGCAGCCTGAGACACCCGCTTCCTGCCGTGCGTTCCGGGGGAGGGGTGGGCTCGCCGCGATCCGTCCCCACTTACTGAATCCTCGCCGAAAGACACAGCGCTCATCGAGGGGAACGGGTTACGGGGCGCGCTCGCCCTCCAAAACGGTGGCGGCTTCCGACCCGGGGGTCTTGCCATCTCCTCTCTCTCTCTTTCCGAACTGTGTCTGCCGTGAGTTTTTTCCCCGGAAACATTCTTCACCTTCCCCGGTCTGGCTGGCTTTGGCCTCTGCTGATTTTTCGCCCCAGGGAAAGGGTTTCAGGACGCGGATGGGAACGTGTACTGCGAGTGTGCGAGCGTGTGTGTGTCTGTTCTAAACCCTCTCCCCCTCCCCTCACCCAAGTGCCATTTCTCGTCTTGATAGAAAATTCCTGCTCCGCATTAAAAGGTTGTTGCCTCTCGGTGGAGGCAATGTTATTCCTCCCCTTCCCTCTCCCAGCCTGAGCAAGGCATTGCAAAGGTGTTTTTTTTATTCTTTGTGTTAGCTGAGAGTTTGTTCGGCTCAGGGCCGGGTCCCTCTGTTCCACAGTTGAGAGGTTGCAGAGGTTTATTTTCCTATTCCGTTTTGTTTTATTTTCTTATTTTTCGTTCTCCGATCTGTTCCTTTGGTATTTTTTTTTCTCTCTATCTCTCTCCGTTGCAGAAGGGTTGTTTCACTAATGAGGCATGAGGTGGGAGCCTTCGTTCTGAAGGGGGGAACTCATATTTTGTACACTCCTGTGTTTCTTGCAGCACTCCCTCGTCGTCCTCGGCCAGCAAGTCTCCATGTACTACAGCGACCCGAAGCCCAAGGCGAACGAGGACTGGCTGTGTAACAAGGTAACGGGTCGCCTGTCGGGCTGCTCCGTCTGCGGACATCGCTCTCGCCCTCCCGACTCGGAGGATGCCGGGTTCGAGTCCCCGCTCCACAGATACGAGCCTCCTACTCCACGTCCGATGCACCGCGGTGTCAGTACTGAGGGAGCGCCGCACTGCGCTGTCGGAGGGAGCGCCGTACTGCGCTGTCGGAGGGGCCGTACTGAGGGAGCGCCGTACTGCGCTGTCAGAGGGAGCGCCGTACTGCGCTGTCGGAGGGGCAGTACTGAGGGAGCGCCGCACCGCGCTGTCAGAGGGAGCGCCGTACTGCGCTGTCGGAGGGGCCGTACTGAGGGAGCGCCGTACTGCGCTGTCGGAGGGGCGGTACTGAGAGAGCGCCGTACTGCGCTGTCGGAGGGGCGGTACTGAGGGAGCGCCGCACTGCGCTGTCGGAGGGGCAGTACTGAGGGAGCGCCGCACTGCGCTGTCGGAGGGGCAGTACTGAGGGTGCGCTGTCGGAGGGGCGGTACTGAGAGAGCGCCGCACTGCGCTGTCGGAGGGAGCGCCGTACTGCGCTGTCGGAGGGGCGGTACTGATGGAGCGCCGTACTGCGCTGTCGGAGGGGCGGTACTGAGGGAGCGCTGCACTGCGCTGTCGGAGGGGCAGTACTGAGGGTGCGCTGTCGGAGGGGCGGTACTGAGAGAGCGCCGCATTGCGCTGTCGGAGGGGCGGTACTGAGGGAGCGCCGCACTGTCGGATGGGCGGTACTGAGGGAGCGCCGCACTGCGCTGTCCGAGGGGCGGTACTGAGGGAGCGCCGCACTGCGCTGCCGGAGGGGCGGTACTGAGGGAGCGCCGCACTGCGCTGTCGGAGGGGCGGTACTGAGGGAGGAAAGCACTGTTGGAGGTCCCATCTTTTGGTTGAGAAGCTATACCAAGGCCCGTCTGTCCCCTCAGATGGGCATAAAAAGATCCCATGGGCACTTTGATGGAGACTGTGTAGAGGGAGCTTTACTCTGTACCTAACCCCGTGCTGTACCTGCCCTGGGAGTGTTTGATGGGACAGTGTAGAGGGAGTTTTACTCTGTATCTAACCCCGTGCTGTACCTGCCCTGGGAGTGTTTGATGGGACAGTGTAGAGGGAGCTTTACTCTGTATCTAACCCCCTGTACCTGCCCTGGGAGTGTTTGATGGGACAGGGTAGAGGGAGCTTTACTCTGTATCTAACCCCCTGTACCTGCCCTGGGAGTGTTTGATGGGACAGTGTAGAGGGAGCTTTACTCTGTATCTAACCCCCTGTACCTGCCCTGGGAGTGTTTGATGGGACAGTGTAGAGGGAGCTTTACTCTGTATCTAACCCCCTGTACCTGCCCTGGGAGTGTTTGATGGGGACAGTGGAGAGGGAGTTTTACTCTGTATCTAACCCCGTGCTGTACCTGCCCTGGGAGTGTTTGATGGGACAGGGTCGAGGGAGCTTTACTCTGTATCTAACCCCCTGTACCTGCCCTGGGAGTGTTTGATGGGACAGTGTAGAGGGAGCTTTACTCTGTATCTAACCCCGTGCTGTACCTGCCCTGGGAGTGTTTGATGGGACAGTGTAGAGGGAGCTTTACTCTGTATCTAACCCCCTGTAACTGCCCTGGGAGTGTTTGATGGGACAGGGTAGAGGGAGCTTAACCTGTATCTGACCACAGGTTGTTTGCGAGACGCGATTGCCTGCTGTAAATTGCTTTCTCTTTTGCCCACAGTGCGGTGTGCAGAACTTCAAACGGCGCGAAAAGTGCTTCAAGTGCGGGGTCCCCAAGTCAGGTGAGTGCGGCGGGAATCCGTGCCCACGTTCCCGCTAGGCCGCACAGCGAGCGGGAGATCCCGTGCAGGACGCTCCCCGGTGTTTATGCGGAACAAGCTGCGTGTGCACGAATATGTGAACGGGCTGCAGAGCTGAATAACGGGACAGCGCGGCTAAAATAAAAACTGGCGTGAACACAGAACGGGTCTGCTCAGCGGGTCAGGCAGCATTCTGTGGAGAGAAACAGTTTCGGTGCTGTGACATGTTGACTCGGATTGTCTCTCTGCAGAGCGCTCCCTGAGCTGCCGAGATTTCCAGTGCTTTCTGTTTTTAGTTCAGATTCCAGCTTTTGTATTGAATGTCTCGTGTGCGTTGTACAACACGGAAGGAAGCCGTTTGGCCCATCTGGCGCTTACCCCGACTACCGTCTCCCCCCCCCCCCCCCCCCCCCCCGCCACACTTAACACGGGGGAAAATAGCCGTAATCACATTTACCCGCCCTGTTCCCAGATCTCTCCAATCCCACTTTAATTCTCCGTCCCACTCCGACTGCGCTGTCCTCCTACACGCTTCCAATGTTGGGTCATCGCGAAGGTTTCGTCTCCGCGCTCGGGAGCAGCAACCCTGGCTGATTTACCCAACATTCTCCGTTTTGAAATCTTCAATTGACCAATTATTCAATCCATGACCGCTTTTTGGGGGAGAGAGTTCCAGATTCCCACTGCCCCTTGTGTGAAGAACTGCTTCCTGACATCACCCCTGAACGGCCTGGCTTGATCGAGCCCCGTTCTGTGACAGAGCGACCCCAATCAGTCCCACACTTCCCCCCCCCCCCCCCTCCCTGCTCTTTCCCCACAGCCCCGGCACATTTTCCCCCTTCAGGTATTTATCCAGTTTGAAAGTCACTATTGAATCTGCTCCCACCGCCCTTTCAGGCAGCGCGTTCCCGATCGCAACAACTCGCTGCGTAAACACATCTCCCCCTCTGGTTCCATCGCCGATTATCGTCAACCTGTGTCCCTCTGGTTACCGACCCTCCTGCCCCTGGGAACAGGTTCTTCCGGTCCACTCTATCAAAACCCCCTCGTGATTGTGAACACCTCGATTAAATCTCCCCTTAACTTCTCTGCTCCAAGGAGAACAACCCCAGCTTCTCCTGTCTCTCCACGTGACTCAAGCCCCTCATGTCCGGGGCCATTCTGGTCAATCTCCTCTTGTATAAGTAAGTGGAAGGTGGTCGGGGTTGTGCTTGCGTGCTTACGTTCGGCATGTCCGGTGTTTTTAACACACCCCCGCTCTCCCGTTTGCAGAAGGCGAGTTGCGCCTGGTTCCCGGCCGGAAGGACCTACAGCTGCCGCTCCCGGAGGGGCCCCAACCGCTGCTCAAACTGCCCCAGCCCTTCCAGCCCCCACAGCTCCAGCACCAGCACCTGCTGCACAGCCAGCAGCAGCAGCTCAACGAGAACGCCAACGACAGTGAGTGCGGGGATCGCTGCGCGGATATCGGGGAGGGGCGGGTGGGCAAGGCGCTGGGCGTGATGGGTGCCCAGTTAAGTGTGTCCCTGGGTTTGCCGATGTTTGTGCCGTGCTCACTTGCGCTGAGAATCCGCAGGCTCTTCTACTCACAAAGTTCAACAGTCTGTCCTTCTTAGCATAGGTTATCTGTCCCTGTATAACACTGGTGGGTACAGGTCTGCCACTGTATAGCACTGGGGTACAGGTCTGTCACTGTATAACACTGGGGTACAGTACTGGTGGGTACAGGTCTGTCACTGTATAACACTAGGGTACAGTACGGGTGGGTACAGGTCTGTCACTGTATAACACTGGGGTACAGTACTGGTGGGTACAGGTCTGTCACTGTATAACACTGGGGTACAGTACTGGTGGGTACAGGTCTGTCACTGTACAACACTGGGGTACAGTACTGGTGGGTACAGGTCTGTCACTGTATAACAGTTGGGTACAGTACTGGTGGGTACAGGTCTCACTGTATAACACTGGTACAGTACTGGTGGGTACAGGTCTGTCACTGTATAACACTGGGGTACAGTACTGGTGGGTACAGGTCTGTCACTGTATAACACTGAGGTACAGTACTGGTAGGTACAGGTCTGTCGCTGTATAACTGGGGTACAGTACTGGTGGGTACAGGTCTGTCACTGTATAACACTGGGGTACAGTACTGGTGGGTACAGGTCTGTCACTGTACAACACTGGGGTACAGTACTGGTGGGTACAGGTCTGTCACTGTATAACAGTTGGGTACAGTACTGGTGGGTACAGGTCTGTCTCTGTATAACACTGGGGTACAGTACTGGTGGGTACAGGTCTGTCACTGTATAACACTGGGGTACAGTACTGGTGGGTACAGGTCTGTCTCTGTGTAACACTGAGGTACAGTACTGGTGGGTACAGGTCTGTCACTGTATAACGGGTACAGTACTGGTGGGTACAAGTCTGTCACTATAACACTGGGGTACAGTACTGGTGGGTACAGGTCAGTCACTGTATAACAGTGGGATACAGTACTGGCGGGTACAGGTCTGTCACTGTATAACACTGGGGTACAGTACTGGTGGGTACAGGTCTGTCACTGTATAACACTGGGGTACAGTACTGGTGGATACAGGTCTGTCACTATAACACTGGGGTACAGTACTGGTGGGTACAGGTCTGTCACTATAACACTGGGGTACAGTACTGGTGGGTACAGGTCTGTCACTGTATAACACTGGGGTACAGTACTGGTGGGTACAGGTCTGTCACTGTATAACATTGGGGTACAGTACTGTGGGTACAGGTCTGTCACTGTATAACACTGGGATACAGTACTGGTGGGTACAGGTCTGTCACTGTATAACACTGGGGTACAGTACTGGTGGGTACAGGTCTGTCACTGTATAACACTGGGGTACAGTACTGGTGGGTACAGGTCTGTCACTGTATAACACTGGGGTACAGTACTGGTGGGTACAGGTCTGTCACTGTATAACACTGGGGTACAGTACTGGTGGGTACAGGTCTGTCACTGTATAACTGGGGTACAGTACTGGTAGGTACAAGTCTGTCACTATAACACTGGGGTACAGTACTGGTGGGTACAGGTCTGTCACTGTATAACATTGGGGTACAGTACTGGTGGGTACAGGTCTGTCACTATATAACACTGGGGTACAGTACTGGTGGGTACAAGTCTGTCACTGTAACACTGGGGTACAGTACTGGTGGGTACAAGTCTGTCACTGTATAACACTGGGGTACAGTACTGGTGGGTACAGGTCTGTCACTGTATAACATTGGGGTACAGGTCTGTCACTGTATAACACTGGGGTACAGTACTGGTGGGTACAGGTCTGTCACTGTATAACACTGGGGTACAGTACTGGTGGGTACAGGTCTGTCACTGTATAACACTGGGGTACAGGTCTGTCACTGTATAACACTGGGGTACAGTACTGGTGGGTACAGGTCTGTCACTGTATAACACTGGGGTACAGTACTGGTGGGTACAGGTCTGTCACTGTATAACATTGGGGTACAGGTCTGTCACTGTATAACACTGGGGTACAGTACTGGTGGGTACAGGTCTGTCACTGTATAACACTGGGGTACAGTACTGGTGGGTACAGGTCTGTCACTGTATAACACTGGGGTACAGTACTGGTGGGTACAGGTCTGTCACTGTATAACATTGGGGTACAGTACTGTGGGTACAGGTCTGTCACTGTATAACACTGGGATACAGTACTGGTGGGTACAGGTCTGACACTGTATAACACTGGGGTACAGTACTGGTGGGTACAGGTCTGTCACTGTATAACACTGGGGTGCAGCACTGGTGGGTACAGGTCTGTCACTGTATAACACTGGGGTACAGTACTGGTGGGTACAGGTCTGACACTGTATAACACTAGGGTACAGTACTGGTGGGTACAGGTCTGTCACTGTATAACACTGGGATACAGTACTGGTGGGTACAGGTCTGACACTGTATAACACTGGGGTACAGTACTGGTGGGTACAGGTCTGTCACTGTATAACACTGGGGTGCAGCACTGGTGGGTACAGGTCTGTCACTGTAACACTGGGGTACAGTACTGGTGGGTACAGGTCTGTCACTGTATAACACTGGGGTACAGTACTGGTGGGTACAAGTCTGTCACTGTATAACACTGGGGTACAGTACTGGTGGGTACAGGTCTGTCACTGTATAACACTGGGGTACAGTACTGGTGGGTACAGGTCTGTCACTGTATAACACTGGGGTACAGTACTGTGGGTACAGGTCTGTCACTGTATAACACTGGGGTACAGTACTGGTGGGTACAGGTCTGTCACTGTATAACACTGGGGTACAGTACTGGTGGGTACAGGTCTGTCACTGTATAACACTGGGGTACAGTACTGGTGGGTACAGGTCTGTCACTATAACACTGGGGTACAGTACTGGTGGATACAGGTCTGTCACTGTATAACACGGGGGTACAGTACTGGTGGGTACAGGTCTGTCACTGTATAACACTGGGGTACAGTGCTAGTGGGTACAGGTCTGTCACTGTATAACACTGGGGTACAGTACTGGTGGGTACAGGTCTGTCACTGTATAACACTGGGGTACAGTACTGGTGGGTACAGGTCTGTCACTGTATAACACTGGGGTACAGTACTGGTGGGTACAGGTCTGTCACTGTATAACACTGGGGTGCAGTACTGGTGGGTACAGGTCTGTCACTGTATAACACTGGGGTACAGTACTGGTGGGTACAGGTCTGTCACTGTATAACACTGGGGTACAGTACTGGTGGGTACAGGTCTGTCACTGTATAACACTGGGGTACAGTACTGTGGGTACAGGTCTGTCACTGTATAACACTGGGGTACAGTACTGGTGGGTACAGGTCTGTCACTGTATAACACTGGGGTACAGTACTGGTGGGTACAGGTCTGTCACTGTATAACACTGGGGTACAGTACTGGTGGGTACAGGTCTGTCACTGTATAACACTGGGGTACAGTACTGGTGGGTACAGGTCTGTCACTGTATAACACTGGGGTGCAGTACTGGTGGGTACAGGTCTGTCACTGTATAACACTGGGGTACAGTACTGGTGGGTACAGGTCTGTCACTGTATAACACTGGGGTACAGTACTGGTGGGTACAGGTCTGTCACTGTATAACACTGGGGTACAGTACTGTGGGTACAGGTCTGTCACTGTATAACACTGGGGTACAGTACTGGTGGGTACAGGTCTGTCACTGTATAACACTGGGGTACAGTACTGGTGGGTACAGGTCTGTCACTGTATAACACTGGGGTACAGTACTGTGGGTACAGGTCTGTCACTGTATAACACTGGGGTACAGTACTGGTGGGTACAGGTCTGTCACTGTATAACACTGGGGTACAGTACTGTGGGTACAGGTCTGTCACTGTATAACACTGGGGTACAGTACTGTGGGTACAGGTCTGTCACTGTATAACACTGGGGTACTGTACTGGATGCTTTTGGCGAACCATTTTGATTGATTGTCGCGATTTCCTCCCCGGCCCAGCTGTAATCCTGCGGAACCTGAACCCTCACACCACTCTGGACGTGATCCTGAGTGCACTTACCCCGTACGCTGTGCTGTCTCCCTCCAACGTGCGGCTCATCAAGGACAAGCAGACCCAGCTGAACCGAGGTTTCGCATTCATCCAGCTCTCGACCATCGTGGTGAGTGCTGGGCCGCTGCCCTGTCACGTGACTCTTTACTTTTACATGTGCAGTTTGTGCCCATCAAGATAATGTTACTTAAACTGTTTCAGTATCCCGTTTTCGGGATCTTAACAATCCCAGCTCCCTCTACACTGTCCCATCAAACA
Organism: Pristiophorus japonicus; assembly: GCF_044704955.1. NCBI lineage: Eukaryota > Metazoa > Chordata > Chondrichthyes > Pristiophoridae > Pristiophorus > Pristiophorus japonicus. Next base: position 1,710,495 of record NC_092008.1, on the reverse strand, counting down.
CTCCCAGGGCAGGTACAGGGGGTTATATACAGAGTAAAGCTCCCTCTACACTGTCCCATCACACACTCCCAGGGCAGGTACAGGGGGTTAGATACAGAGTAAAGCTCCCTCTACACTGTCCCCATCAAACAGTCCCAGGGCAGGTACAGGGGGTTAGATACAGAGTAAAGATCCCTCTACACTGTCCCATCAAACACTCCCAGGGCAGGTACAGCACGGGGTTAGATACAGAGTAAAGCTCCCTCTACACTGTCCCATCAAACACTCCCAGGGCAGGTACAGGGGGTTAGATACAGAGTAAAGCTCCCTCTACACTGTCCCATCAAACACTCCCAGGGCAGGTACAGCACGGGGTTAGATACAGAGTAAAGCTCCCTCTACACTGTCCCATCAAACACTCCCAGGGCAGGTACAGGGGGTTAGATACAGAGTAAAGCTCCCTCTACACTGTCCCATCAAACACTCCCGGGGCAGGTACAGGGGGTTAGATACAGAGTAAAGCTCCCTCTACACTGTCCCATCAAACACACCCAGGACAGGTACAGCACGGGGTTAGATACAGAGTAAAGCTCCCTCAACACTGTCCCCTCAGACACAACTGGGGACTGTGAGGGATTGGCTGCATTACCAGGAGTTGCGTTTGGTCGGAGCTGCTGCTCAGGTTCTTTTCTCTCTGTTTGAAGGAAGCCTCCCAGCTGCTCCAGATCCTGCAGTCGCTGCAGCCGCCCCTCAACATCGACGGCAAAACCATTAACGTCGAGTTCGCAAAGGGCACCAAGAGGTACGTACCGCACCCTGCCAAGGCTGTTGATAAATACACGACAGACTCGCATTTCTGCAACGCCTCTCACTCCCTCACAACGTCCCAAAGCGCCTCACAGCCAATGAAGGACTTTTTTTGAAGTGCGCTCACTGTTGTATTGTGGGAAACGGCAATTTGCGCACAGCAAGCTCCCACACACAGCGATGTGATAATGACCCGGATCGTCTGTTTTAGTGATGTTGGTCGAGGGATAAATATTGGCCCCAGGACACCGGGGAGAACTCCCCCTGCTCTTCTTCCAATAGTGGCCCCGGGATCTTTTACATCCACCCGAGAGGGCAGACGGGGCCTCGGTTTAATGTCTCATCCCGAAATACAGCCCCTCCGACAGTGCGGCGCTCCCTCAGTACTGCCCCTCCGACAGTGCGGCGCTCCCTCAGTACCGCCCCTCCGACAGTGCGGCGCTCCCTCAGTACCGCCCCTCCGACAGTGCGGCGCTCCCTCAGTATGGGTTCAAATCTCGGATGGTGCGTGGTCTGGAAGACATGATCTTCTGACTGCGAGGCGAGCGTACTACCTTTGATGCCTTGCTGACTCGACATTTAACGGGAGCTGCTGGTTCTCGATGAACCGGGGGAAATCACGGAGCAAAGAGCAAAATTGCGCGTTGGCCGAGATTTATCCTGCTCGTCTAAACTTGCCCCGGTGACGTTGTAAGACTTGTTCCCGACTCGCTAATCCCTGTTTTGGATTGTCCCCTCACTCTGGAATCCTCTCTTTCCCCCTCTCCTCCCAGGGACGTGGTCCTCACGGACGGAAGCCGGGCAAGTGCTGCTTCCGTGGCCAGCACAGCGATTGCCGCAGCACAGTGGGCAGTCAACCAGGTGAGTTAATCGAGAGCTGCAGGGGGCGCGGGCAGGGCAGGGCTGGCATGATGGCAGGGGGTCTGAGGCCTGGACTGCGGGGTCCGAGCAGCGAGCTTTTAACCTCCACCATCCGAGCCGTCTAGATCGCTCGTGCGGTCTCTGGGAGGAGAGGACTGTCCCAGGAGGAGAGATTGAGTAGATTGGGCCTATACTCTCTGGAGTTTAGAAGAATGAGAGGCGATTTCATTGAAACGTGTCGGATTGTGAGGGGGCTTGACAGGGTAGGTGCAGGGAGGGTGTTTCCCCCCCAGGGCTTGGGAGTCCAGAACCAGGGGTCACACAGTCTCAGGATAAGGGCTCGGCCATTTAGGACGGAGATGAGGAGGAATTTCTTCACTCGGAGGGGGGTGAATCTTTGGAATTCTCTGCCCCAGAGGGCTGTGGAGGCTCAGTCTCTGAATATATTCGAGGCCGATACCGATAGATTTTTGGACTCGAGGGGAATCAAGGGATTGGGCGGGAAAGTGGAGTTGAGGTCGAAGATCAGCCGCGAATAGACTGAATGGCGGAGCAGGCTCGAGGGGCGTTGTTGGACAGCCTGGGGAGTGGCATGTCCGACATCTTGAGTTGACACCAGCAGTAGTTGTACAACAAATTGTATTTATATAGCGCCTTTAACGTAGTGAACCGTCCCAAGGCGCTGCACAGGAGTATTACGAGATAACAACTTTGACACCGAGACATAAGTAGAAATTAGCGCAGCTAATGAGGTCGGTTTTAAGGAGCGTCTTGAAGGAGGAGAGAGGCGGAGAGGTTTAGGCAGGGAAATAAGTGAGGTGATGACATGGACCATGAGTGGTTAAGGTCTAACTTTAGGGTAATAAATGAAGGCAGAGGGGTCCTCCAATTATAATATAGACGGTTAATAAACTTTCTCTTCAAAGGATTTGAGAATAGTTGGATCAGGAAGTCTTGTTTAAGGGAAGGAGCTTTGGAGTGAACTAATGCTAATGTGAATAAACTGTTTTCAAAGGATTCAGGAACAGACACCACAAGATTTTAGCGGGGTTGGGGTTAGCTCCCATTGATATAAGCAAAGTCTGACGTGCAAAGGTTTTCAACCGAGCTTCAGACAACTCGACAGATCCAGGAACGGAACAGCTACTCTCTGTGTCTCTCTCTCTCGCCCTAGAGATTGCACTGGAGAGGGTACAGAGGAGATTTACCAGGATGTTGCACTGGAGAGGGTGCAGAGGAGATTTACCAGGATGTTGCACAGGAGAGGGTACAGAGGAGATTTACCAGGATGTTGCACTGGAGAGGGTACAGAGGGGATTTACCAGGATGTTGCACTGGAGAGGGTGCAGAGGAGATTTACCAGGATGTTGCACAGGAGAGGGTACAGAGGAGATTTACCAGGATGTTGCACCGGAGAGGGTACAGAGGAGATTTACCAGGATGTTGCACCGGAGAGGGTACAGAGGAGATTTACCAGGGTGTTGCCGGGACTGGAGAATTTTAGCGATGAGGAAAGATTGGAGAGGCTGGGGTTGTTTTCTTTGGAACAGAGGAGGCTGAGGGGAGATTTAATTGAGGTGTGAGGGGCCTGGATAGAGTGGATAGGACGGACCTGTTTCCCTTGGCAGAGGGGTCAACAACCAGGGGGCAGAGATTGAAAGTAATTGGGGGGGAGGTTTAGAGGGGGTTTGAGGGGAAATGTCTTCACCCAGAGGGTGGTGGGGGTCTGGGGGGGAACTCACTGCCTGAAAGGGGGGTAGAGGCAGAAACCCTCACCACATTTGGACGTGCGCTCGAAGCACCGTAACCCACAGGGCTACGGACCCAGAGCGGGAAAGTGGGATTCGGCCGGGATGGCTCTTGGTCGGCCGGCACAACGCGGACACGATGGGCCGAATGGCCTCCTCCCGCGCTGTAAATGTCTCTGATTCTACGAGGGCAGGAGGGGTATGCACTGCCCTCACTGGGTGTGGCATCGGCCCGGACTGTCAAACCTACCCCTTCCTGGGGGTATGAGTGTGGGGTGGGGGGTATCTCACAAAGAGAAGACTCCGGCCAATTTTTGATGCAAGTGTTTGTGTGTGTGTGTTGAAGCTGATCTTTATATTAAAAGATAAAATGCATTTTCCAGGCTAATTGAACGACTCTGCACTGACCTTCTCTTTCCCCGCCCCCAGAGTTCAGATTCCGATAACCAGGGCGCCTGGTCGAATCAGGATGGCCAGCAAGGAGACTATTCCTACTACCACCACCAGAGCGGACAGGACGACGGATACCAGCGGCAGTACTCCCAGGTCAGTAACCGGCTGATGTGCTTGGTCCCAGGCAGATTGCTGAGCTTGCAGGCAGCGTTGGAGGGTTCGGTGGATCAGACACGGGTCCGTTCCCCCCTCAGACCCAGCTTTAAATCCCGCATGGGTATCGGAACAAGGGTTCAGCCCCTCGAGCCTGTTACATTAGGGACAGGAGGTGGCCGTTCAGCCCCTCGAGCCTGTTACATTAGGGACAGGAGGAGGCCGTTCAGCCCCTCGAGCCTGTTACATTAGGGACAGGAGGAGGCCGTTCAGCCCCTCGAGCCTGTTACATTAGGGACAGGAGGAGGCCGTTCAGCCCCTCGAGCCTGTTACATTAGGGACAGGAGGAGGCCGTTCAGCCCCTCGAGCCTGTTACATTAGGGACAGGAGGAGGCCGTTCAGCCCCTCGAGCCTGTTACATTAGGGACAGGAGGAGGTCGTTCAGCCCCTCGAGCCTGTTACATTAGGAACAGGAGGAGGCTGTTCAGCCCCTCGAGCCTGTTACATTAGGGACAGGAGGAGGCCGTTCAGCCCCTCGAGCCTGTTACATTAGGGACAGGAGGAGGCCGTTCAGCCCCTCGAGCCTGTTACATTAGGGACAGGAGGAGGCCGTTCAGCCCCTCGAGCCTGTTACATTAGGAACAGGAGGAGGCCGTTCAGCCCCTCGAGCCTGTTACATTAGGGACAGGAGGAGGCCGTTCAGCCCCTCGAGCCTGACATCACCCCTGAACGGCCTGGCTGTAATTGTAAGATTTTGCCCCTTGTTCTGGCCCCCCCCCCCCCCCCCCCACAGGAAACAGTTTCCAGTTTCTCTCTCGCTCTAACCTATCAAATCCTGAAGCACTTCGAATTGATCCCTCGCCAAGGTCAGCTCTGACCCCCTTCTCTCATTTCCCTCGCTGCGGTCTGGGCGGGGGAGTTACTTCCAGTCCTGACCCTAACGCCGTGCCTTTTCCGCCCCGTGCAGGGATACAACGCCCAGTATTCCCAGGATTACCAGCGAGGCTCCGACCAGCAGCAGAAGGGCAGTGGGCGCTCTGCCCCGCCATCGACGTATGAAGCCGCTCCCACCACCACAGGTCAGTCACAACCGGCCCGGCCAAGGTTCACTCGGTCCATTCCTGGGGTGGGGGGTTGTCTTATGAGGAAAGGTTGAGCAGGTTGGGCCCTGTACCCATTGGAGTTTAGAAGAATGAGAGGTGATCTTATTGAAACGTATCAGATTCTGAGGGGGCTGCACAGGGGAGATGCAGAGAGGATGTTTCCCCCACGTGGGGGAATCGAGAACTAGGGGGGCACATAGTCTCAGAATAAGGGGTCACCCATTTAGGACGGAGATGAGGAGGAATTTCTTCTGGTGAATCTGTGGAATTCTCTGCCCCAGAGAGCTGTGGGGGGCTGGGTCATTGAATATATTTAAGGTGGAGATAGACAGATTTTTGAGCGATAAGGGAGTGAAGGGGCGGGCGGGGAAGTGGAGCTGAGCCCAAGATCGGATCAGCCGCGATCGTATTGAATGGCGGAGCGGGTTCGAGGGGCCGAATGGCCGACGACTCCTGTTATGTAGTTGTGACCCGCCTGGCTTGGCTTCAGTACGTCGTGTTCTGACTGATCACACACGTCACTCAGGGATCACGACCATGTTGGGGCACTGGCAGTCTTTTACCGCTACAACAACAACGTGTATTTATATAGCATCTTTAATGTAGTGAAACGTCCCCAGGCGCTTCACACGACTATTATGAGATGAAAAATTTGACACCGAGCCACATAAGTAGAAATTAGCGCAGGTGGTCACATCGATAGGTTTTAAGGGGCGTCTTGAAGAAGGAGAGAGAGGCGGAGAGGTTTAGGGAGGGAGTTCCAGAGCTTGGGGCCCAGGCAGCTGAAGGCACGGCCACCGATGGTGGAGCGATTATAATCAGGGATGGTCAGGGTGGCAGAATTAGAGGAGGCAGGCAAGGGGGGTTGTGGGGCTGGAGGAGGTTACAGAGATTGGGAGGGGTGTAGGGGCTGGAGGGGGTTACAGAGATACGGAGGGGTGTAGGGGCTGGAGGAGGTTACAGAGATGTGGAGTGGTGTAGGGGCTGGAGGAGATTACAGAGATAGGGAGTGGTGTAGAGGCTGAGGAGGTTACAGAGATAGGGAGGAGTGTAGGGGCTGGAGGGGGTTACAGAGATAGGGAGGAGTGTAGGGGCTGGAGGGGGTTACAGAGATAGGGAGGGGTGTAGGGGCTGGAGGAGGTTAGAGATAGGGAGGGGCGAGGGCCACAGAAGGATTTGAAACAATGATGAGAATTTTGAAATGGAGTTGTTGTTTAACCGGGAGCCACTGTAGGTCAGTGAGCACAGTGGGTGATGGGTGAGCGGGACTGGGTGTGAGTTAGGACACGGGGTCAGTGAGCACAGGGGGTGATGGGTGAGTGGGACTGGGTGCGAGTTAGGACACGGGGCAGTGAGCACAGTGGGTGATGGGTGAGCGGGACTCGGTGCGAGTTAGGTCACGGGGTCAGTGAGCACAGTGGGTGATGGGTGAGCGGGACTCGGTGCGAGTTAGGTCACGGGGCAGTGAGCACAGGGGGTGATGGGTGAGCGGGACTGGGTGCGAGTTAGGACACGGGGCAGTGAGCACAGGGGGTGATGGGTGAGTGGGACTGGGTGCGAGTTAGGACACGGGGGCAGTGAGCACAGGGGGTGATGGGTGAGTGGGACCCGGAGCAGTGAGCACAGGGGGTGATGGGTGAGTGGGACACGGTGTGAGTTAGGACACGGGGGCAGTGAGCACAGGGGGTGATGGGTGAGTGGGACTCGGTGTGAGTTCGGACACGGGGTCAGTGAGCACAGGGGGTGATGGGTGAGTGGGACACGGGGCAGTGAGCACAGGGGGTGATGGGTGAGTGGGACACGGGGCAGTGAGCCCAGGGGGTGATGGGTGAGTGGGACACGGGGCAGTGAGCACAGGGGGTGATGGGTGAGTTGGACACGGGGTCAGTGAGCACAGGGGGTGATGGGTGAGTGGGACACGGAGCAGTGAGCACAGGGGGTGATGGGTGAGCGGGACTGGGTGTGAGTTAGGACACGGGGGCAGCGAGCACAGGGGGTGATGGGTGAGTGGGACTGGGTGTGAGTTCGGACACGGGGCAGTGAGCACAGGGGGTGATGGGTGAGCGGGACTGGGTGTGAGTTAGGACACGGGGGCAGCGAGCACAGGGGGTGATGGGTGAGCGGGACTGGGTGTGAGTTAGGACACGGGGGCAGTGAGCACAGGGGGTGATGGGTGAGCGGGACTGGGTGTGAGTTCGGACACGGGGCAGTGAGCACAGGGGGTGATGGGTGAGTGGGACTGGGTGTGAGTTCGGACACGGGGCAGTGAGCACAGGGGGTGATGGGTGAGTGGGACTCGGTGTGAGTTAGGACACGGGGGCAGCGAGCACAGGGGGTGATGGGTGAGTGGGACTGGGTGTGAGTTCGGACACGGGGCAGTGAGCACAGGGGGTGATGGGTGAGCGGGACTGGGTGTGAGTTAGGACACGGGGGCAGCGAGCACAGGGGGTGATGGGTGAGCGGGACTGGGTGTGAGTTAGGACACGGGGGCAGTGAGCACAGTGGGTGATGGGTGAGCGGGACTGGGTGTGAGTTCGGACACGGGGCAGTGAGCACAGGGGGTGATGGGTGAGCGGGACTGGGTGTGAGTTAGGACACGGGGGCAGCGAGCACAGGGGGTGATGGGTGAGCGGGACTGGGTGTGAGTTCGGACACGGGGCAGTGAGCACAGGGGGTGATGGGTGAGCGGGACTCGGTGCGAGTTAGGACACGGGGCAGTGAGCACAGGAGGTGATGGGTGAGTGGGACACGGGGGCAGTGAGCACAGGGGGTGATGGGTGAGTGGGACACGGGGCAGTGAGCACAGGGGGTGATGGGTGAGCGGGACTGGGTGTGAGTTCGGACACGGGGCAGTGAGCACAGGGGGTGATGGGTGAGTGGGACACGGGGGCAGTGAGCACAGGGGGTGATGGGTGAGCGGGACTGGGTGTGAGTTAGGACACGGGGGCAGCAGAGTTTTGGATGAGCTGAAGTGTGTGTAGGTAGAATGTGGGAGGGTGGCCAGGAGTGCAGCGTGTTGGAATAGTCGAGTCTGGAGGTAACAACAGCGCGGATGAGCTGATGCGGGGTTGGACACGGGCGATGTTACGGAGGGTGGAAATTGGCGGTCTTGGTTATGCTTCGATATGTAGTCGAAAGCTCATGTCAGGGTCAAATATGACAGTGAGGTTGCGAACAGTCTGGTTCAGCCTCAGACAGGAATTGGACTCGGTGTGGCTTCATTAACCCCAGGAGCAGCAGATCCCCTTATCTCTCCCCGACCAGACGTGAGGGGCAGGTCCATGGGAACACCACCACCTCCACGTTCCCCTCCCAGTCACACACCATCCCTCGACTTGGAAATATATCGGCCGTTCCTCCATCGTCGCTGGGTCACAATCCTGGACCTCCCTCCCTAACAGCACTGTGGGAGCACCTTCACCACACGGACTGCAGCGGTTCAAGAAGGGGGCTCACCACCACCTTCTCAAGGGGCAATTAGGGACGGGCAATAAATAAATGAAGACAATAAATTTAAAGATCCACTAGTTACTGACTGTAATTTACTCTGTGTTTATTTCTCTCTGATAGATTCTGGATCTGTTTTCCTGCAATGCAGTCGTGGGAGGGAGGAGATTGTCAGGACATAGAGGGAGCTTTACTCTGTATCTAACCCCCTGTACCTGCCCTGGGAGTGTTTGATGGGACAGTGTAGAGGGAGCTTTACTCTGTATCTAACCCCCTGTACCTGCCCTGGGAGTGTTTGATGGGACAGTGTAGAGGGAGCTTTACTCTGTATCTAACCCCCTGTACCTGCCCTGGGAGTGTTTGATGGGACAGTGTAGAGGGAGCTTTACTCTGTATCTAACCCCCTGTACCTGCCCTGGGAGTGTTTGATGGGACAGTGTAGAGGGAGCTTTACTCTGTATCTAACCCCGTGCTGTACCTGCCCTGGGAGTGTTTGATGGGACAGTGTAGAGGGAGCTTTACTCTGTATCTAACCCCGTGCTGTACCTGCCCTGGGAGTGTTTGATGGGACAGTGCAGAGGGAGCTTTACTCTGTATCTAACCCCGTGCTGTACCTGCCCTGGGAGTGTTTGATGGGACAGTGTAGAGGGAGCTTTACTCTGTATCTAACCCCCTGTACCTGCCCTGGGAGTGTTTGATGGGACAGTGTAGAGGGAGCTTTACTCTGTATCTAACCCCGTGCTGTACCTGCCCTGGGAGTGCAGGATGGGAGTCAGCTCCTTCAGGACTGAGTATTGAGCTGATTGTGTTTTCTTGCAGCATCAGAAAGCTCCTCGGAGCCGGCCATTCCCGGAGTTGACCCCCTCCCGAGCCCGCAGTCGTACCCACAGTCTGTTCAGACACAAGCCGCTCCGCAGCTGTACCAGAAGGCGTCCAGCACCTCGACGGACAGCACGCGCACCACACAGGTCGGTACTTGCAGCTCTTCTGGGCAGCATGGTGTGAAGGAGCACAGCGCTGTCGGAGGGTCAGTACTGAGGGAGCGCCGCACTGTCGGAGGGGCGGTACTGAGGGAGCCCCGCACTGTCGGAGGGGCGGTACTGAGGGAGCGCCGCACTGTCAGAGGGGCGGTACTGAGGGAGTGCCGCACTGTCGGAGGGGCGGTACTGAGGGAGCGCCGCACTGTCAGAGGGGCGGTACTGAGGGAGCCCCGCACTGTCGGAGGGGCGGTACTGAGGGAGTGCCGCACTGTCGGAGGGGCTGTACTGAGGGAGTGCCGCACTGTCGGAGGGGCTGTACTGAGGGAGCCCCGCACTGTCGGAGGGGCGGTACTGAGGGAGCCCCGCACTGTCGGAGGGGCGGTACTGAGGGAGCCCCGCACTGTCGGAGGGGCTGTACTGAGGGAGCGCCGCACTGTCGGAGGGGCTGTACTGAGGGAGCACCGCACTGTTGGAGGGGCGGTACTGAGGGAGCCCCGCACTGTCGAAGGGGCTGTACTGAGGGAGCGCCGCACTGTCGGAGGGGCAGTACTGAGGGAGTGCCGCACTGTCGGAGGGGCGGTACTGAGGGAGTGCCGCACTGTCGGAGGGGCGGTACTGAGGGAGCCCCGCACTGTCGGAGGGGCTGTACTGAGGGAGCGCCGCACTGTCGGAGGGGCTGTACTGAGGGAGAGCCACATTTAGAAAGAAATGGATTAATCAGTCAGCATGAGTTTGTTAAGGGAAGGTGAACTCTAACTGACTTGATTGAATTTTTCGAGGAGGTAACCAGGAGGGTCGATGAGGGTAGTGCGTTTGATGTGTGTATGAATTTTAACAAAGCTTTTGGTAAGGTCCCACATGGTAGACTAGTCACGAAGGTAAAAGCCCCTGGGATCCAGGGCAAAGTGGCAAGTTGGATCCAAAATTGGCTCAGGGGCAGGAAGCAAAGGGTAATGGTTGATGGGTGTTTTTGTGACTGGAAGGCTGCTTCTAGTGTGGTTCCACAGGGCTCAGTACTAGGTCCCTTGTTTTTTGTAGTGTATATCAGTGAATTAGACCTGAATATAGGGGATATGATTAATAAGTTTGCAGATGATACTAAAATCGGCCATGTGGTTGATAATGAAGAAAGCTGCAGACTGCAGGAAGATATCGATGTACTGGTCAGGTGGGCAGAACAGTGGCAAATGGAATTCAATCCAGCGAAGTGTGAGGTAATGCAATTGGGGAGGGCTAACAAGGCAAGGAATACACATTAAATGGTCAGAAACTGAGAAGTGTAGAGGAACAGAGGGACCTTGGTGTGTATGTCAACAGATCCCTGAAGGTAGCAAGCCAGGTGGATAAGAAGGCATACGGAATGCTTGCCTTTATTAGCCGAGGCATAGAATACAAGAGCAGGGGGGGTTATACTTGAACTGTATAAAACACTAGTTAGGCCGCAGCTGGAGTACTGCGTGCAGTTCTGGTCACCGCATTACAGGAAGGACGTGATTGCACTGGAGAGGGTACAGAGGAGATTTACCAGGATGTTGCACTGGAGAGGGTACAGAGGAGATTTACCAGGATGTTGCACTGGAGAGGGTACAGAGGGGATTTACCAGGATGTTGCACTGGAGAGAGTACAGAGGAGATTTACCAGGATGTTGCACTGGAGAGGGTACAGAGGAGATTTACCAGGATGTTGCACTGGAGAGGGTACAGAGGAGATTTACCAGGGTGTTGCACTAGAGAGGGTGCAGAGGAGATTTACCAGGATGTTGCACTGGAGAGGGTACAGAGGAGATTTACCAGGATGTTGCACTGGAGAGAGTACAGAGGAGATTTACCAGGGTGTTGCACTAGAGAGGGTGCAGAGGAGATTTACCAGGATGTTGCACTAGAGAGGGTACAGAGGAGATTTACCAGGATGTTGCACTGGAGAGGGTACAGAGGAGATTTACCAGGATGATGCAGTAGAGAGGGTACAGAGGAGATTTACCAGGATGTTGCACTAGAGAGGGTACAGAGGAGATTTACCAGGATGTTGCACTGGAGAGGGTACAGAGGAGATTTACCAGGATGTTGCACTGGAGAGGGTACAGAGGAGATTTACCAGGATGTTGCACTAGAGAGGGTACAGAGGAGATTTACCAGGATGTTGCACTGGAGAGGGTACAGAGGAGATTTACCAGGATGTTGCACTGGAGAGGGTACAGAGGAGATTTACCAGGATGTTGCACTAGAGAGGGTACAGAGGAGATTTACCAGTATGTTGCACTAGAGAGGGTGCAGAGGAGATTTACCAGGATGTTGCAGTAGAGAGGGTACAGAGGAGATTTACCAGGATGTTGCACTAGAGAGGGTACAGAGGAGATTTACCAGGATGTTGCACTGGAGAGGGTACAGAGGAGATTTACCAGGATGATGCAGTAGAGAGGGTACAGAGGAGATTTACCAGGATGTTGCACTAGAGAGGGTACAGAGGAGATTTACCAGGATGTTGCACTAGAGAGGGTACAGAGGAGATTTACCAGGATGTTGCCGGGACTGGAGAATTTTAGCGATGAGGAAAGATTGGAGAGGCTGGGGTTGTTTCTTTGGAACAGAGGAGGCTGAGGGGAGATTTAATTGAGGTGTGAGGGGCCTGGATCGAGTGGATAGGAAGGACCTGTTTCCCTTGGCAGAGGGGTCAACAACCCGGGGGCAGAGATTGAAAGTAATTGGGGGGAGGTTTAGAGGGGGTTTGAGGGGAAATGTCTTCACCCAGAGGGCGGTGGGGGTCTGGGGGGGAACTCACGGCCTGAAAGGGAGGTAGAGGCAGAAACTCTCACCACATTTGGATGTGCGCTCGAAGTGCCGTAACCCACAGGGCTACGGACCCAGAGCGGGATTAGGCCGGGATGGCTCTTGGTCGGACACGATGGGCCGAATGGCCTCCTCTGCGGTTGGATGAGAAGTCCTCGATCCCAGTGTAAACGGCAGGAACCCGCTGCTCATTCAGACGTACCTTTTTCAGACGCCGCAGAGCTCTCGGCCTCCGGCGGGCCAGAAGGTGGAGATCGTCGCCCAACCCCAGCTCAATACCGGCCAAGCGACTACGGCAAACAGCGGGGCCCAGCCCTCAGCCAGCTCCACCGCCGGAAACCAGGACTACACACAGTACCGTGAGTACCGCCCACACGGAGGGAGGGTGTGTCGGCTCTGGAGCGGGTGCAGCGAAGAGTCACCAGAATGATACCGGGGGGGTTATAGGGTTCAATGCCAAGTGATGATCGCGTAAACTTGTGTTCCCTTGAGTATCGAAGGTGTCTGGATTTGACCCGTGATCTGTGCCATGTTGGGCCTTCTCTGTCTGTCGAACCCCAACCAGGGACGAGTGTCTGATGACTCAAGAGCCTGCCTGCATCCGTGTGCGCACTGCGTGACGATGAGCCTGTGCGCACTTGTGTTGACACCGGGTTTTGGTCTCGGATGTGATCGCCCTGGCTCTGAGTCAGAAGGTTGTGGGTTCAAGTCCCACTCCAGACACGCGAGCACAAAAATCTAGGCTGACTCTCCCAGTGCTGTGCTGAGGGAGCGCTGCACTGCGTTGTCAGAGGGGCAGTACTGAGGGAGCCCAGCACTGTCGGAGGGGCGGTACTGAGGGAGCCCCGCACTGTCGGAGGGGCGGTACTGAGGGAGCCCCGCACTGTCGGAGGGGCGGTACTGAGGAAGCGCCGCACTGTCGGAGGGGTGGTACTGAGGGAGCCCCGCACTGTCGGAGGGGCGGTACTGAGGGAGCGCCGCACTGTCGGAGGGGCAGTACTGAGGGAACCCCGCACTGTCGGAGGGGCGGTACTGAGGGAACCCCGCACTGTCGGAGGGGCGGTACTGAGGGAGTGTCATACTGCGCTGTTGGAGGGGCGGTACTGAGGGAGCGCCGCACTGTCGGAGGGGCTGTATTTCGGATGAGACGTTAAACCGAGGCCCCGTCTGCCCTCTCGGGTGGATGTAAAAGATCCCGGGGCCACTATTTGGAAGAAGAGCAGGGGGAGTTCTCCCCGGTGTCCTGGGGCCAATATTTATCCCTCGACCAACATCAGTAAAACAGACGATCCGGGTCATTATCACATCGCTGTGTGTGGGAGCTTGCTGTGCGCAAATTGCCGTTTCCCATATTACAACAGGGAGCGCACTCCGATAGTACTCCATTGGCTGTGAGGCGCGTTGGGACGTCCTGAGGTGGTGACAGGTGCTATAGAAATGCACGAATTGCTTTATTTCTGGCCGAGTGCTGACCCTTGTTGCTAGGTTGGACACGCAGGGTCGCAGGACTGCACCCCAGCCACAGGCAGGAAAGGATTCAGCTATAACCCAGTATATTGATGCTGCCTCCTCGTGTCTCCACAGCCGTGCCGGACGTCTCCACCTATCAGTACGACGAAATGTCGGGCTATTACTTCGACCCGCAGACCTCACTCTACTATGACCCGAACTCGCAGGTAAAGTGGCACTGGGTCCCCGGCTCTTACAGGGGTACGAGATTAAAGGTCCATCACACCTCCCCCACACCTCTTGACCAGCCAGTGCAAAAACTCCACTCACATCTCTCCGTCCCCCCTTCTCCCCCCCCTCTCTCTCCGTCCCCCCCTCTCTCTCCGTCCCCCCCCCTCTCTCTCCGTCCCCCCCCCTCTCTCTCCGTCCCCCCCCTCTCTCTCCGTCCCCCCCTCTCTCTCTCCGCCCCCCCCTCTCTCTCCGTCCCCCCCCTCTCTCTCCGTCCCCCCCCCTCTCTCTCCGTCCCCCCCCCTCTCTCTCCGTCCCCCCCCCTCTCTCTCCGTCCCCCCCCCTCTCTCTCCGTCCCCCCCCCTCTCTCCGTCCCCCCCCCTCTCTCTCCGTCCCCCCCCCTCTCTCTCCGTCCCCCCCCCTCTCTCTCCGTCCCCCCCCCTCTCTCTCCGTCCCCCCCCCTCTCTCTCCGTCCCCCCCCCTCTCTCTCCGTCCCCCCCCCTCTCTCTCCGTCCCCCCCCCTCTCTCTCCGTCCCCCCCCCTCTCTCTCCGTCCCCCCCCCTCTCTCTCCGTCCCCCCCCCTCTCTCTCCGTCCCCCCCCCTCTCTCTCCGTCCCCCCCCCTCTCTCTCCGTCCCCCCCCCTCTCTCTCCGTCCCCCCCCCTCTTTCTCCGCCCCCCCTCTTTCTCCGCCCCCCTCTTTCTCCCCCCCCCCTCTTTCCGCCCGCCCCCCCCTCTTTCCGCCCGCCCCCCCCTCTTTCCGCCCGCCCCCCCCTCTTTCCGCACGCCCCCCCCTCTTTCGCCCCCCCTCTTTCTCCGCCCCCCCCTCTTTCTCCGCCCCCCCCTCTTTCTCCGCCCCCCCCTCTTTCTCCGCCCCCCCCTCTTTCTCCGCCCCCCCCTCTTTCTCCGCCCCCCCCTCTTTCTCCGTCCCCCCCCCTCTCTCCGTCCCCCCCCTCTCTCCGTCCCCCCCCCTCTCTCCGTCCCCCCCCCTCTCTCCGTCCCCCCCCTCTCTCCGTCCCCCCCCTCTCTCCGTCCCCCCCCTCTTTCTCCGTCCCCTCCCCCCTCTTTCTCCGTCCCCTCCCCCCTCTTTCTCCGTCCCCTCCCCCCTCTTTCTCCGTCCCCTCCCCCCTCTTTCTCCGTCCCCTCCCCCCTCTTTCTCCGTCCCCTCCCCCCTCTTTCACCGTCCCCTCCCCCCTCTTTCTCCGTCCCCCCCCTCTTTCTCCGTCCCCCCCCTCTTTCTCCGTCCCCCCCCTCTCTCTCTCTCTCTCCGTCCCCCCCCTCTCTCTCTCTCTCTCCGTCCCCCCCTCTCTCTCTCTCTCCGTCCCCCTCTCTCTCTCCATCTCCCTCTCTCTCTCCGTTCCCCCCCCGCTCTCTCTCTCCGTCCCCCCCTCTCTCTCCGTTCCCCCCCCCCTCTCTTTCTCTCTCTCTCCGTCCCCACCCTCCACTCTCCGTTCCTCCCCCCTCACTCTCTCCGTCCCCTCCCCCCCCCCCTCTCTCTCCGTCCCCTCGTCCCCCTCTTTCTCCGTCCCCTCCGTCCCCCTCTTTCTCCGTCCCCCTCTTTCTCCGTCCCCTCCCCTCTTTCTCCGTTCCCCCCCCTCTCTCCGTTCCCCCCCCTCTCTCCGTTCCCCCCCCTCTCTCCGTTCCCCCCCTCTCTCCGTCCCCCCCCCCCTCTCTCCGTCCCCCCCCCCCCTCTCTCTATCTCTCCGTCCCCCTCTCTCTCTCCGTTCTCCCCCCCCCCCCCCCCCCCCTCTCGGTGTGGAGCATAAACACCGGCACAGAGCAGTTGGGCCAGTTTCTGTGCTGTATTCTCGATCACTGTACGTAGGGTGTTGTAACGTGGAGAGGCAGTACCCCACATAGTGCCAGGGCATGTGTTTGTACCTCCCCCACGCTCGCCCCCGTTCCTTCATCCCGTGCAGGTTGAACCCTTCCCTGAAAAGATGTTGGGGAAACTGGAGGGAATCGATGTCACCGGACACATCCATGGCCAGCACTGGCAGAGGCTCCCGTGAGCGTCTATAATCCAGCACAGAGCATGGGTGTAATTAGGAATAGGAGGAGGCCATTCAGCCCCTCGAGCCTGTTACATTAGGGACAGGAGGAGGCCGTTCAGCCCCTCGAGCCTGTTACATTAGGGACAGGAGGAGGCCGTTCAGCCCCTCGAGCCTGTTACATTAGGGACAGGAGGAGGCCGTTCAGCCCCTCGAGCCTGTTACATTAGGGACAGGAGGAGGCTGTTCAGCCCCTCGAGCCTGTTACATTAGGAACAGGAGGAGGCCGTTCAGCCCCTCGAGCCTGTTACATTAGGGACAGGAGGAGGCCGTTCAGCCCCTCGAGCCTGTTACATTAGGAACAGGAGGAGGCCGTTCAGCCCCTCGAGCCTGTTACATTAGGAACAGGAGGAGGCCGTTCAGCCCCTCGAGCCTGTTACATTAGGAACAGGAGAAGGCCGTTCAGCCCCTCGAGCCTGTTACGCCATTTAATCAGATCGCGGCTGATCTGTATTTTAACTCCAGCTACCTGCCTTGGCTCCGTAACCCTTAATACCCTTCCCCAACAAAGGTCTATCGATCTCGGTCTTGGAATGTTAAATTGACCCCCGGCCTTGACAGTGTTTTGCAGGGAGAGAGTTCCAGATTCCCGCTGCCCTTTATGTGAAGAAGTGCTTCTTGACATCACCCCCGAACGGCCTGGCTCGAATTTTAAGGAGATGCCCCCTTGTTCTGGACGCTGTCTCACCAGGGATTTGAGAGCGAGGGCAGGCAGTGGCCAGTTCCAATCTCAGATGTCTTTCAGTACGGCCACCGCAGACCAGGGCAAGTCCCCGATCTGTACGAGTTGGGGGCTCGTTTGGAGAGAGGGGGGGGGGAGGAGATATCTGAGAGGAGGTTGCCAGGAAGGAAAATCAGCCACTGTTCCCAGTCTTGGCCACACTCCCGTTGGCAGAACTGGACCAGATCGGGGCTCGGCTGTGAAGGCAACCACGGTTGAATATCCCGCGCTCGGAGGTGCGTACTTTCCTCCAGTTTCCCCTTCCCTCGCTGCGAGCATGGCTGTTTCGCCTCCCACCCCCAATATGCGTATGTGTGACCACCCCTAGCTGCAAACCTCCTGGGTTAATGGCGCTCTCTGTGTATATATTTTCATGTGTAGTACTACTATAATGCACAGACGCAGCAGTACCTGTACTGGGACGGGGACAAGCAGACCTACCTACCGGCCCCCGACCAGGGCGGTGAGCCCAAGGACCTCGGCTGCGGCCTGAGGGAGGGCAAGGAAAAGAAGGATAAGCCGAAGAACAAGACGGCCCAGCAGGTGAGAACTGAGTGTGGGGGCGTTATCGCAAACGTTTGGAGGGGCGCGGTACACCCTCACGGGGGCCCCCGCTGTATTGTCGCCTAGACGCCAATCTTCTGTCCAAGAGCCAAAGTTATTTTCCGGGGGGGGGGGGGGGGGGGCGGGCTGTTTGACTACGGGAGGCATCGCGGTTGAGCACAATGCAGTCCTCGCGTGCACTTCCTGGCGGGGATCGCTGGAAAGCGATCATCACTGGAGGGTGTACCAGACTCGAGGGGCTGAACGGCCTCCTCCTGTCCCTAATGTAACAGGCTCGAGGGGCTGAATGGCCTCCTCCTGTTCCTAATGTAACAGACTCGAGGGGCTGAACGGCCTCCTCCTGTTCCTAATGTAACAGGCTCGAGGGGCTGAACGGCCTCCTCCTGTCCCTAATGTAACAGGCTCGAGGGGCTGAACGGCCTCCTCCTGTCCCTAATGTAACAGGCTCGAGGGGCTGAACGGCCCCCTCCTGTCCCTAATGTAACAGGCTCGAGGGGCTGAACGGCCTCCTCCTGTCCCTAATGTAACAGGCTCGAGGGGCTGAACGGCCTCCTCCTGTTCCTAATGTAACAGGCTCGAGGGGCTGAACGGCCTCCTCCTGTCCCTAATGTAACAGGCTCGAGGGGCTGAACGGCCTCCTCCTGTCCCTAATGTAACAGGCTCGAGGGGCTGAACGGCCTCCTCCTGTCCCTAATGTAACAGGCTCGAGGGGCTGAACGGCCTCCTCCTGTCCCTAATGTAACAGGCTCGAGGGGCTGAACGGCCTCCTCCTGTTCCTAATGTAACAGGCTCGAGGGGCTGAACGGCCTCCCCCTGTCCCTAATGTAACAGACTCGAGGGGCTGAACGGCCTCCTCCTGTTCCTAATGTAACAGGCTCGAGGGGCTGAACGGCCTCCTCCTGTCCCTAATGTAACAGGCTCGGTGTGGAGTGTATCGGTGTGGAGTGTGGGGCAGTTTGGGCGCCGGGGGTTGAGTCGACCTGTTCTCAGTGTGCGTCCCTCCCCCAGATTGCCAAGGACATGGAGCGCTGGGCCAAAAGTCTGAATAAGCAGAAGGAGAACTTCAAGAACAGCTTCCAGCCGCTCAGCTACATGAGGGCCGACGACCGGCGAGAGTCTGCTTCAGCCGACGCTGGTTACGCAATGCTGGAGAAAAAGGTACTGCGGGCGGGGCGGGGTGACTGGCCGCGGCCCCTTCCCCAGCACCTTCCCCGTACCGCACAGTGCCCCCTCCCCCAGCAACCCTCCCCTTCCCCCTCCTCAAGGTGCCGACACGCGCCGGGGTCCAGTACTGCCCGCCCGCCCTTCAGTGACCCCCCCCCCCTTCACCCGCTCTCCTGTACCTCCCTCCCCATCGCCCGCTCTCCTTTACCCCCCCCCCATCGCCCGCTCTCCTGTACCCCCCCATCACCCGCTCTCCTGTACCCCCCCATCACCCGCTCTCCTGTACCTCCCTCCCCATCGCCCGCTCTCCTGTACCCCCCCCATCGCCCGCTCTCCTTTACCCCCCCATCACCCGCTCTCCTGTACCCCCCCATCGCCCGCTCTCCTGTACCCCCCCATCGCCCGCTCTCCTGTACCCCCCCATCACCCTCTCTCCTGTACCCCCCCATCGCCCGCTCTCCTTTACCCCCCCATCACCCGCTCTCCTGTACCCCCCCCATCGCCCGCTCTCCTGTACCCCCCCCATCGCCCGCTCTCCTGTACCCCCCCATCGCCCGCTCTCCTGTACCCCCCCATCGCCCGCTCTCCTTTACCCCCCCATCACCCGCTCTCCTGTACCCCCCCATCACCCGCTCTCCTGTACCCCCCCATCACCCGCTCTCCTGTACCCCCCCATCGCCCGCTCTCCTGTACCCCCCCATCGCCCGCTCTCCTGTACCCCCCCATCACCCTCTCTCCTGTACCCCCCCATCGCCCGCTCTCCTTTACCCCCCCATCACCCGCTCTCCTGTACCCCCCCATCGCCCGCTCTCCTGTACCCCCCATCACCCGCTCTCCTGTACCCCCCCATCGCCTGCTCTCCTGTACCCCCCCATCACCCGCTCTCCTGTACCCCCCCCATCGCCCGCTCTCCTGTACCCCCCATCGCCCTCTCTCCTGTACCCCCCCATCGCCCGCTCTCCTTTACCCCCCCCCTCCCCATCACCCGCTCTCCTGTA